>NC_142794.1:80424653-80446862 GCF_049724085.1 Artemia sp. Qi Xiang Cuo
TCAGCGTTGGGGGACAAGTCTTTGTCCCCTACACCGTAGTAACACAAGTTGGCTTATCCTTCATAAAATATGTCGTATATGCTAATGGCACCATTGTCTAATAGTGTCAATGGCACTCAACTAATGGTGCCATTCAGATATTATCTAGATGGCACCCTAGCGGAGACTAGAGATAGTACACCCCCTTCCCCCTCTAGCTGAACTAATGGAGAAAAACAGACAAAAACCTGCACAAAATCCATAAATTAGCCAAAGTCAGGGTATGGTGTGATTTTTAGGAGCAAATAATATAACGCCGTATAGTTGAGCATAGTGCTACTAACGGCTCAATAAAGAGACACAGCCTGCTTATATGGGTCTTAGCCATTTGAAAATCTTGATCAGGCTCAGTGGCACGTCTACCACAATATTACGGTAGCCCAAATTATCCGTAATACACTGCAAGACCCAGTAATAATCAATATTTCTTAGGCTGTTCATAGCCATCCACGTGAATTTTTTTTAGTGTTTATATTGTTTAAGAGTAATGATTTTGCTATAGAAATTGTCAACACTAAAAACAACAACTAAAACCTTGAAGCAATTCTGAAGCATTCCAGAAATCACGTACACCAGGTGGCACGTGCCAAGCGCGACTTTTCAAAGCGTGGCAGAAATGTGCCACGAATGCTGAAACTATTCGGCTCACATGGTGCTCCGAGATGTACACCAGTTGGCAGAAAGGGGGGGGGGCTATCGTGATTTCTCAATGTAAAGTTCGAAACAAAGCGCTGTATGTGCTTATGCATATTGGCAAGGAAAGGAGGTGCTCAAATGCCATGTCAATCAACTTCAACAGTAAACAAACCGGCAGTAAAGAATTCGTTCTCATAGATAATCTATAGAAAAAATTTATCTATAAGAATTTTCTTTTTTTAAGACTTTTTCTTCTGTGTAAATATTTTACCACAGAGGTTTCATTTGGGTGCATCTTAGTACAGTTAGTACATTTGGCTTCACATTTTAGTGTTCATTGGTAAAACGCTCTTTCGTTATTCGTTTTTGGTTTAATATCTAATTTTCGCCAGTCAAGCGCCACACTGGTAAAATCTCAAATTACTCAAAAGAGGATACATTCAATTGGCTTATATATGATTCAATTTTCAATCGAGACAGTCGAGATTAGAACAGATCTAATCATTGGAGTTTTATTAAGAAGCTGTTCAGAGACAATGAAACAGAGACAAATACGTAGAATCGCCCTGATTTGTCAAGGAGTTGAGTGCCTACAAAAGAGAAATATAATTGAGCTTGAATCGGCACTGGATATCATTGGAACTGTTTCTCTGATAAGGTTATTCCATCAAAGCTGCTCGTCGATTCTCCCAAGAGAAGTTTTGACAGGTGCAGGAGGTTTTGGGGGGGGAAATCGATTGAGGTCTTGGGTTATGTTATGTTATGAGACATCCGTCTTCCTTGTCAACATTAAATTTATCAAAAAGTTGTAGTTTTGATTTATTTATCCGTTTTGAAAATTCAAATAATCGATTTAGTGAAGAATCATGATAAATTATTTCCGAGGCAAATTATGAACTTCCTTCAATGCCTAGTATTTTGAAGAATTTCACGAAAATTTAGTATAAAATATGCTCACCATGTTGAAGGTCAAATAGAATCAGGGTATAAGTGCTATAATGTTTCGAACATTCTTCATTTTTTTTTTCGTAGCTATAAAAAAAAGGCCTTAAGTCTGCCAAAGCCAATTAAAGCTAAATGAAGAGCAACGTGAGGCAAATAAAACTGCCTGACTTGCTGCCAGTCCTTCACCTACCTTTCTATGCATCTGTTAAACCTTCGCTTGACGAATTGGCATAGGATCTCGACGGATCAACCTCTTTATGAGGTTGATAATGCATTTAGCTGAAAATTATGTGTAATACCCGATGTCTGTCGGAGATAATTTTTATTTATTTATCGTCTTATTTTTTCATTTCTATATTTTAGATGTATTTTCCATAAAGTGTCTTTTTTATCTTTCTGTGTTTAAAGGCTTTGTTTCATGACCCCCTCCTTTACAGGCCATGGAGTCTTTGTGGGATTTATTACTGTATTGCTGATTGATTTTTCTTATGTTTTGGTTGAAGTATATTTCATATTTACAATATATCTAATTCCGTGAAAATATTTATTTGCAAATTTTCTTTGATTTTAATAGTCATCATAGTCACCAAGTATTATCAGCAGTGCCAATGCCGTTTCCGATATTTTGGTCAGATATGGCTTGAGAAGAACTAAAATAAAGTAATCTTTAGGCTATTTTTAGTCATTTAGCCATTTAGAATTTTGGAAGGCCTTCATTTCTGCTTTGTGACTCGGCAGATGGGAGATAAAGTTAAAAGTTGAAGCTCCTCCTCTCGTTGTTTCTGAAACAGCCTTAAAAAGTGCCCATTCTAGTCTCTTGGTCAATAAAACGGAGAAGACAGAGTCACTTCGCAGCTCTTTGTTACAATATTGAAAATCCGAACAAGAGTTAGTAAGATTTCCGTTAACCTCCTATTCTCACCAAAAAAAAAGACATGACAGTTTTCTTTTTCAGCGATTGTTACGGAATTCTTCAGCAGAGCAGTCAAAGGATCTCATTTCTGGCTATCGAATGCTAACAGAAAGGGACCAAATGGGCGAAAGGTTCAAACTACTGGCTTTTTTCCCAAAAGTTCTACAAGATCATTTAACCAAGTTCCCACCAGTATCTTTTACGTGTGAATAAAATCTTTAATGAGAATTGATGTGGTTGTAAAAATTTAGTACAAATACTTGTTGTAAGTGAAATTCTGATTATAAGTTATTTGTTTATCAGGCATATTCCGCATCATAGGAAAAAACGTATTTTACTATCATAGCTTCCGAAGAACAATAGTAGTATAATAATAATGATAATAATAAAGACATTAATGAGAAGAATAATGATAACATGGGCGCCCATAGCCTCAATTTTAGGGGGGGGGGCTTACCTGGTCTAATCGGCACTTCCAATGTTGTATAATTGAAATCTGAAGACAAAATATCATAGGCAGCGCGATTGCGCAGCCTAAGTAAAGAGCAGTGTGGATACAATATGTCGTTGTGGTTTTTTTTTAGACCAGGGCACTTCTTATAAAAAGAAATGTCATAGGAACTTCAAAAAGAGCTCGTAAGGCAACCAACTCCCCCTCCTCCACGTCAATCATTTCCCCAAACCTATCAAATCAAAATTTTGAGATAGCCCTTTTGTTCAGCGTAGTTGAAAGGTCCGGAAATTATGACTTTGAGGATGACAACCCCCCCCCCCCCCACACCCCTCAGATCAAGGGTTGTAATTTATGTCCTGTGGAATAAGTTTTTTTTAGAAAGGGTGGTCGTATAAGCCTCGGAGGGGGCTCATTTGATTGGTAATCAGAAGTTCCACTGGCCTTTTTAGCAGTCAAAAGTAATTGAAGGTCAACTGGCCCCCTCCCCCCGTACAACAATCATTTACCCAAACACATCCCATCAATTTTTGATGTAGCCATTTTGTTCAGCGTAGTTGAAAGGTCCATAAATTATGTCTGAGGATGAACCTCCTCGCCCCCCCTCCACACACACACACATAACCCTCAGGGCAAGGGTTGTAAGTTACGCCCTGGGGGCATATAAGGTTTTTATGGAAAGTGTGGTCGTATAAACTTCAAAGAGGGTTCATTGGATTGATCATCAGAAGTTATAGTGCTCTTTTTAAGAGTCAAAGTGATCAGAGGGCAAATACCCCCCCCCCCACACACGTTGTATTTTCCCAAAACGCATCTCATTGAAATTTTAAGATGGCCAGTTGTTGTCGTAGAAACTTCAAAAAGGGCTCAATCGATTGGTAATTGAAAGGGCTAGTACCTTTTTTAATAGTCAAAAGTGATTGGAGGGCAACCATCCCCCCACGCCCATCGTTTCCCCAACCAATTTTAATCAAAATCTCGAGATATTTATTTTGTTTGACGTAGTTTAAAAGTCCAAAAATTATGTATTTGAGGATGAGAACCCCCTACAGTCCTCAGGGCAAGGGTTGTAAGTAATGCTCCGAGAGCATTTAAAGTTTTTATGAAAACAGTGGTAAAACTTCAGATGGGGCTCATTGAATTGGAAATTGGGAGTTGAAGTGTCATTTTTCAAATTTATCGGAGGGCAGTTATACCCCCCCCCCCACGTCATATTTTCCCCAAATGCATCCAATTGAAATTTTGAGATAACCATTTGGTCAAAAATAGTCAAAAGATCACATAAAACTGCCTTCGGGGTTGACACCCCCCCCCCCCGAGTATGGGGGTAAGGGTTGTAAGTTATGCCCCGGGGGCATGTAAGGTTTTTATGAAGAGGTGGTCTCATTTGATTGAAAAGGCATAGTTCTTCATTTTAAGAATCAAGCGTGATGGAGAGAAAATAGGCCCCCTCCCTGATATCCTCTTTTCCCCAAACACATTCGATCGAAATTGTTAAATAGCCATTTTGTATCCAATAGTCCAATGAGGATATACTAATGTTTTCAGTAATCAAATAAAAGAAATATTTATGCGGACGTTGAACTAAATCAAAAGAAACATGAGCATGTGGACTTTCAAAAAGGTGAAAAAGCAATATCTCAAGAATAACTTATATAATTAAGTTAGACCTTTAAGAGTAAGTTGTGGGGGAATTTGAACTAGCCAGAAGGCACTATGTGTATACTTTTAATACTACAACTACATATACTATAACTAATGACGCTAAGAGCATTAAAATGAAACTTCTAGGAAGTGTTTAGGGGGCGTTCCAATTAAACTAAAAAACTGTATACATGCAGGTTTTCAAAAAGACATATAAGCAATATCATAGGCAGTACCACTCTATAATAGCTAGAAATATCATTGAAACATTTAAACAAGCCAATTCGATTAAAAATTAAAAGTTTTAGTGTCCTTTATAAGAGCAAAAAGCGACTGGAGGGCCATCAGCCCGTCCCTCGAGCCGACTTATTTCCCAAACAAATCCAGTCAAAATTTTGAGACAACTATTTTGTTCAGCATAGTAGAAAGGTCCAGTAACTATGTCTTTAGGGATATTGGGCATGTCAACCCCCCGCAGTTATGCAATTGGCCCATGATGCTATATAACTAATTACTACTTTAAAACTAAATCAAAAGGCATTGTGCTTGCGGTTGCCAATAAGACACTTCAGCAATATATCGAGAACGACTGGGGCTATTAAGTTGAAGGTTTCGGGGCAACTATTATAACTACTTCTGCTCTTAAATTTTAAATAAATAAATTGATTTTAATTGTATCTAGGTTGTCAAAGAGCATACATAGAATCTTTTGGGGATAATATTAAGTTTTATTTTTTCAGGTCAGATTGAGGAGGTATAAAATTAAATTAAAAAATACTATTTGTGTCAGGATTAAGAATTGTTGAAAAATTTTCTCCCAACATACGAATAGCAAGCCAAAGAATGAGTTATCATAGAAAAAAAAAATCGAAAAGATAAGAAATATTATTATTTTTTAATGGAAATGACTATGTCAATGAAAAACGAACTGAAAATAATCTAAAAAAACCATTTCCTCAAAACAAGTTTTTCAAAGAAAAGTATAAAGAGCCCCATTAAACCAAAAATGGGCAAAAAAGAATTCGAGTAATCGTCTAAGCGTAACACTACCACAAATCACTATCAATAAATAAATGAAACTCAAAACAAACAGAAGTTAGAATAAATAGCCGAGTCAAACTCGAAACGAGCAAAAATTACCATTATTAGGGCTGATAACCCCCATGCCTTCCCAAGACCCGAACATAATTTGCACTTTACTGAAAACAAAATATGTTTAAATCTTTTCAATTTTTTTACTTAAATAAATAAAAACTTTTTTTTACTCACTTTTTTTACTTTAAGGAATAAATATCAGTATAGGTATATTCAACTGACCATCCACGGTCATTACTTTTTTTGTCTTTTAGTAAAGCCTAAATTATGTTCTGGTCTTGAGAAAAGGCATGAGGTTGTGAGCCTTAGTAACGTTAATTTTTGCTCGTTTTGAGTTTGACTTGGCTATTTATTCTAATTTCTGTTCGTTTTGAGTTTCATTTATTTGTTGATCGTGACTTGTGGTAGTTTTACGCTTGGAAGATTATTTGACTTTATTTCTGCCCATTTTTGGCTTAATGGAGCTCTTTACTCTTCTTTGAAAACTTATTTTATAGAAAGTTTTTTAAATTAAAACAAATGTAAGACAGCGTCATTCAGCCGGGGGGGGGGGGAGCTGGTTCCCCTTGTCCCCCTTATGTGCGCCCACGAATGATAAGGAAATAACAAGGGTGATAATGTTGCTGTAATAATTTATCAAAGATAATGCAATAATAATCAAATAGTAACCATAATTTTACTCCACAATCTTGAGAAACAGACTCTCTCTGTTATTATTTTTGGAAGAAACACTGCTTAGCATAAAATTTATTGAACTCCGAAAGTATCAACAAGGAACTATTCCTTAGTTTGATGGATTTTTTTTTTTACAATTACAGGCTGCATATTTTTACTTATTGTACGACTATAACGTTTCTGTGCTTAATATATTCTACTTCTCCAGTTTCTAAACATACGCTTAATTTTTATGTGGGTTTCACATTATATATAAAATTTTCTATGCTAACTAGTTAAGTAATTTTACGCTAAGCACAACTTTCCTATCTTTGACAAGGTGTTTTAAACTAAACAAACTTCACAATCCAAAAAAATTATCAGGGTTATTTAAGGGGCGAAAGCTGTCCAAGTCACTTCAAGGCTATCTCTTCAATGTTAAAGAAAAATGTTAAAGTGCCTGGACTTCGTTCGCCCCTTAACTAATACATTTAAACTAATATGATTCATAATAAGCAAATAATTCAAAAATAAAATAAAGAATATCAAAGAATGATTTGACCTTCAATTTGTTTAGAATATTTTAAATAATATATGCAGACTGGATAACTCTTCAGTAATATTTCATTCATTTTTTTTTTTTAAATTGAGTTACAATTTTTAAAGCTATGCACCAAAAACAGCATAGAAGTTTTCTATTTTATCCAGAAAAGTTGTCGGCGGGGGGGGGGGGGAATTTCTTTTTTAAAATTTTACCAGTGGTTTAAGTTTAGTGTTTTATAATTAATAAAGAACCCCTCATTTTTACACCTTATTAAAAGTCTATCACCAAAGATAAAACAATTAAAAACATTTTTTTTATGAGGGTAGATCAAATACAAAAGGTACATTTTTTAGGGCTTATAATACAGAAATAAGTAAGTGGCCATCTCTACCTGTTTTAAGTAGGCATGCAAGAAGGCGTAAAGGCAGTCAGATGGTCCTATCAGAGCTATTTTCCCGCGGAGGGGGGGGGGATTTTCCAAGGGAGAAATTCTTCACGGGTGAATTTAAATGGAAGAGAATTTCCGGGGGGGGGGGAGGGGCACTATATGAAAAACGATCAGAAATCAAATAAAAACAAGTCTTTTTTTTTCAAATGGAAGTATACTACGGAAAATTTTTCAGGCGGAATAGTCCGCAAGAAATTTTTCAAGAGGAATTTTCAGCAGGGGTGGAATTGTGAGGGCGGGGGGGCTGGGGAGGAAATTTTCAAGGGGGAATTTTCCATGGAGGGGGAGGCGGGTTTGCAGCATTAGAAAATGATCAGGAATTAAATAAAAGAACAAGTTTTTTCAACTGAAAGTAAGGAGTAACATTAAAACAAAATTAATAGAGATTATTCCGTATATGAGCGGGGCTGTCCCCTCCTCAATATCCCGTTCTTTACGCTAAAGTTTGAATTTTTGTCCCAATTCTTTAAGAACAAATTACGAAACACAAGGGCTTTTTAATTAGAATCAGAAGCATTTTTAAAAGTACTAAACAAATTTAGCGCGAAGACCGAGGGATTGAGGGGACAATCCCCCTTATATGCGGAACAATTTCAGTTCGTTTTAAAATTTAATTTTACTCCTTACTTTCAGTTGAAAAAGATTTTTAATTTTTTAATTTAATGAACCAGAAGGAATATATTGAATCTATTGTCATACAATTTTCATATCTTTAAACAATTCGAACATCCGCTAGGATCGGTGAAAAATATTACAGAAAAATTATCTCCTTGGCTACGCCACTGTAATCATTTAAGTATGATCATCGTTTTGTATATTTTATCTTATTTAAATGTATTTCTATCCTAAGGATTCTGCAAACATGAAATATTGCTTTACACCACATATCTTGATAAGCAAAATTTATGTTTTGATATTTTACCAGACACTAAAATAAATAAGGATTTTACAACGTTTTACATTCAAAATTTCTTCAACAGGAAAACAAAATAGAAATTAGAATCTGTCACAAAATTTAATAGCTTGTCAAACAATATAAAGTCACAAAAATACTCTAAATAAAAATATTTTTTAACACTAAAAAATAATGAACAAAATTTAACGACATGAACGAAATGTTGTTTATCAACATATTACGAAAATTATCTAAAGTTATTATAGATGGTAAACGAAATATTAGCAATTTGACTAGATTCACATCACTTTCCCCTAACGAATGTCAGAAATTCTTCGCGTGTTTTTGAATCTGATCTGAACTCACCCAGCATTGAAGAAGTAATTGTTTTACTATTGATCTTCTGAACACCTCTCATCACCATACACATGTGACTGGAAAACGAAAAGAGAGGAATGAGAAAATAAAACAAGAAACCGAAACTTTTTAATACTAAGACGAGTTTGAGTTACAATCTAATGAAAATCAAAGTATTTTTAGCACTAAAGCTAGGGTTATTAGTTTTTTTCTACGATATTTCATTAGGACATTTTCAAGTAGAATTCAAAACTGACGCCTCTAATAGCAATTTCTAGACATCTCTAAAATTTCTGAGACATATCGTACTTTGGAAATACTAAAAACCGAAGTATTCTGGTTACTTTTTTTTGTGTGCAGAAAAATATTTCGTTTGGTCCAATATATAATTTGACACAGCGATATGGCAGAAGTGAACAATTCCGGCAACGCTTCCAAGCAAGCTTTATCAAATACAATGGCAGAGTTTCATTAGTCAGGAAATTTCTTTATGTACAATTGCCAATTCCATAATGACAAATCCAATTTCTAACAAACTAGTGCTTAAGAGACTTTGGGAACACCAAAGCTCCAAGTATCTTGATGAACCAAAGACCCTCAGCTCTTTTCTAGGTCCAAGTCCCTTTTAGTCTATTTTGGGGACTAAAGTTGAAAGTCAGACAAAATAGTGATCTGAGAGATACAAGTGATCAGAGAGAGGTCTCAGACTAAAGCAATAATGATGATTAAGACGATCCCAGGAATTAAAGTACCAAACGTGGGCAACTCAGTTCGAATTTTTCTTTTTTTATTCTCTTAAAATAAGCCTAGCTTTTAACTACAGAATTGTACTTGTCTCCTTTAAACCTGACCAAAACTTTAGGCAACCTTCGATTTACTATAATTTTGACACCCACGCAAATATCGACAAACCCGTACTGATGTATCGGAATTCTTAAACAGCAAGTGTTGCACAAGGAGAAAATAAAAAAATCCCGTATTTATATTTGTCATGCTTCTAGCGAAGCCCAGCAGCTTTAATGTGCTTCAAATTGTTTTTACCTGTATTTGCTTTAACATTTAATTAACACACAATTGGTTGACTGTTCATAATATAATCAGTCAGTCACAAATGAAACTCAGAGAGGAAAGAAAATAACAAAATGAAAAATAAAATAAAAAAAGGGTGAAAAAACGAGGAATTTTGTCAGCCAGTGGCGAATAATTCCTCACAAAAATTCCTCGTTTTTTCACCTTTTTTTTATTTTATTTTTCATTTTGTTATTTTCTTTCCTCGCTGAGTTTCATTTGTCATGTATAGCCAGTATGGTCTTAGAATGTATTTCAGTCAGTCACTGAATTTATTGTATAAAACAAATGTAAAACAAATTGAGCAACTCAAAAAATTACAACCCTAATAGTGAAGTTGAAGGGGAAAAACATTCCCAGGACAAACTGAAAAACCCATGATCAATTAACGATCCAACAACATTAAAGATTTTGCGTGTGTTTAATGGCGATGCAAGAAGTATTGCAAGAAGGCCGTTGTAGTTAAAGAATTACTTTCATGCTTACTTTGATCCCAGCCATTCCCGCAAAGTGTCTTGGGGCCATGGGTGCCCATAAGCTGAATTTTAGGGGGGGGGGCTTACCTGGTCTAATCGGCACTTCCAATACTTTACAGGCCTAATAGAAATCTCAAAACAAAAATATAAGGCAGAATCATTCAGCCAGGGGGGGGGGGGTTGGAGCCCCCCACTGCCCTTCATATGGGCGCCCATGCTTGGGGCCGCAATTTTTATCATGTCAAATTTTGTCAAGTCCCCTTTTGCAAAGGGGGCTTGGTATATCGGTCTATCTGGTGCGGTGCGTGATAACTAGGCTATCTTGACGTTATCAAAGAACTCCTTTCGTAGTCTTCCTCGTGACCAAAGGCAACTGAGAGAGAACATAAGTCAGTTTTCAGGGGAAAGCTTGCTTCATTCGCTTGACATGGCTGATCATTTTCTACTACTAGACAATCAGTACAGTTGTTGCTTATTAATTTTTTAAGAATGGTTTCAGTGGATTGCAGTCATTAGGAATTCAAATTAGAGGTGCAAAAACTGTATTTGATTCTCGCAACATGACGGAAACATTTAATCTCGAATGTTAGAATGTTATTTTGTATTCAATTTTGAGTGCACATGTTGAGCATCTATACATGGCTATGCGGATGACTAGGCTGTTGAAAAAGTGCAGTTTGTGGGTGTTGAATGGTTGTTTTTCCAGAAGCTGGCCCGTCTTCAAAATCTAGAGCTAGCAAGTGCAAGTCGTTGTTTTGCATCAAAATTATGGCAATCGTTAGAGGAGGGTAGCTTAAATAGGTATCATAAATTGACCGCCGTTTCGACTTATCATCCACCTATGGTGATAAAGGATGGGGAGATGAGTATCTTTTTTGCGTGTCACAGTTACCATAAATTTAGAGATTCTGGCATCACTACTATTATTTTTGTTAATAACGAAATGCTATTTAGACTAAATTTTATTTTAAATTATTTAATTTTATTTTTTAAATTGTTTTGTAAGTTATAATAAAAAACAACACTATTTAAAATATACCTAGTTTTCAGTGAATCACAAACAAAAGAAGCAGTACCATTGACGAAACTGAAAATAAACACTTACGAAGCTTCGATGATAACTCCGACTCCTCGGGGATTGACAGCCTCGACAACAGATTCTGCAATTTGCTTTGTAAGTCTTTCCTGAACTGCAAACAAATTAGAACATTACTTTGGTACAACATTATTAAATTAGCCAGAGAAACAGCTCAAGATTATTCAGACTAACAGGATCAGTGAGTCCGATAAATTACTGTTAAGGAAATAATTATTTTGTCATCTAACGCTAGTGACCGTACTTACTTCACTTGTACTAGCTGCGGGACCAGACGTAGACGCCTCGCCCGCATCTAGAAGACTCCACATGATCGACTCCCATTTGTCTCAATCTTGTGCTAGCTTTTCAGAAAACCGGAGCCAGCAGCACTCCCTCTTTCTGTCAAACTTTCAAAATCCACAACTAGTATCGAGATCGTTTTTGACAGTTGCCCACCAATTCTTCTATTGACCGCCAGGATGTCTGGGCCAATCTGGCAAAGGAGCAGCTAGAAGCACTTGCTTGCTGACGCGGTCATTGGGTCTTCTCAGGACATGGCCAACACAGTCTTCTCAGTTTGATAATCGTAGCTATGGGCTCTATGTTACAGCAACGGTGACGCACATCAACATTTGAGATTTGAGAATCGACTCCTCAGGATTTTTTTGTGAACAGCGGAGGTTAAAGACTTCCATACCAAGGAGATGAGGCACCTTCAGTGGTCAATTCTCAACTGCAGAGAAGAGAACAGATCTAACACATAGCAGATCAGACACAAATTTATTTCTTCGTAATGTTATCCTGTCGGTTCAACAAATGGCGGTGGAGTTGAGAGAAGATGGCTTGGGCTTTATTAATTCTGTTGATTGAAAAAAAAAGCTCAAAATTACATTTGAAATAAAATTAACCTACTTAAAATATCATTAATACAACCACATATTTAGGGGAACTTAAGTTAACAGGCTATAATACTGTTGTTGCCAACAAGTTGCCGACATAATGATAGCCTATCGGATACTTGCCTGGGCTCGAAGGATATCAGACCGACATAATAATTTATGCCTCAAGGCCTCACAATTTATGCAACCATTCCTTAATTTTCAGTTTTGTTCTGAGATCCCCGGTTTTGTTTTTTGCATGATGGAAGGACAGTTTGGTCTTTGCTGTTATGAAAATAAGGAGCAACATTAAAACTTAAAACGAACAGAAAACTTCCGTATATGAGGAGTAATACCCCCTCCTCAATCCTTCACTCTTTACGGTAAAGTCTTAAAGATCTTTAAAATGCTTCTCATTCAAATTCAACAGCCCTTGTGTTTCAGATGTCGTTCCTACAGAATGTTGACAAAAATTCAAACTTTAGGCGTAAACTCGAGCGAGGAATTAAAGAGGGGGTAGCCTCATATACGGAATAATTTCCGTTCGTTTTAAGTTTCAATGTAGCTCCTTAATTTGAATTGAAAACAGTTGTTTTTTTATTTAATTTGACCGTTTTTCAAATCATACCAAGAAATTTCAATCCCCCAGCGTTATACCTCTGGAAAATTTTCTCCCAACGTTAAGTTCTCCGCGTTGAAAATACTCCCCCGGCAACAAATTTCTTCCCGAAAGATTACCATCTGTTTCCCAATAATGAGTATTATATGTAAACAATGGGCAAATTACATAAGTTATAGCCCTTTCATAGGGGCTTGGGGATCATTTTATCGCCAGAGTATAGTTATCGGACCTTTCAACTATACTGAACAAAATAACTATCTCAAAATTTTGATCGAGTGTGTTCGGAAAGTTTAGGGGAGGGAACTAGTTACCCTCCAATCTTTTTGGAAATTATAAAATACACTAGAACTTTAGTTTCCGTTCAAATGAGCTCTACTGATCTTCTAGGAGCATCAGTTTGCTATGATCACGCCAAGGAAAGAACAAATTAACAAATGAAGCAAACAATCCCTGATCTATCTTCTGACAAAAATATAAAGTTTCACATTTTTTTTTTAGATAAGAGCTTGAAACCTCTACAGTAGGGTTGATTCTCTGATATGTTAAATCTGATTTTAATTAAGATCGCTTGCCTTTTTGGGGGTGGTTTCCCCATTTTCTGGAAATATGACAAATGTTCTCAGGCTCGTAGCTTTAGATGGTTAAAAATAAACTTAAAGAATTTTATATATTTTGTATCAGCATAAAAAGCCGATGGTTTTGATGCATCTATTGTTATCAAAATTCCTTTTTTTTCGAGTTTCAGTAATTATCTGGCCAAGTAGCTCCTTATTTACAGTTCGTTACCACGAACTGTTTGATTGTCGTGAATGAAATGCATAGCACCTGAAAATGAATAAAATTGTATAGATTACCTAGTGTGCATTCCAGAAGATAATTATCATTACTTGTGACTACTTGTTTATTAGGCCTATTATTTGCGTCTCAAAACAAATATAATAATGGAAAAATTTGGTTAGTTCTTTCTAGAGAGGACTTGCACCTTCATATTAAGAGAGAGCTAAAATGTTATCAGCTTTGGTTGTTTACATCCAAATCTATATACATAATCGATATATAATCGAAATTATATTTGTCTGTGTGTGCGACTATGTATCCTGCATGTATTACTACACTGTTCATATGATCATTAAGAAACTTAAAGACTTTGTTGAGTGCACTCTTCCGACAATTTTATGTATAATTTTTTTTGCCCCTCCCTACACCAAGATCTTCTTAATTATTTTCGCAACGTCTGAAATTAGAGATCCCTTAACGAATATACCTGACAGTTCCTTATGTTCAAACATTACATTATTCACATTTTCTGGATATTGATTATCCAACAGCAACCGATAGGTGACCTAATTTTTCAAATACTTTTAAATTTAAATACTGTTGCTGTTTTACATTTTGGTAAAATTGTCTAGTAGGAGAATTGTAGAGGGGAATTCTCCGTGGAGGGCATTGTCGGAGGGGATTTCCGGGGGAAATTTTTTGCAAGGGGGATTTTCTGGAGAGATTTTTAACGAGTAATTTTCCACGAGAGTTTTTCCAGGACGGGGGAGAATTGTCAGCGAGAAAATTTTCCAAATACTTTTAAATTTGAAAATACGATCGATACTAATACGCAGAGGAATTTTCGCGTTGGAGAATTTTTGGAGAGAGGCGATTTTCCGTAGAGGAGAAGTCTTCCACAGATAGGAATTTTTCAGAGGGAAATTTTCCAAAGAATACACGATGGTTAAGAGGAATTTCCGGGTTGGATTTTCCTTTCTTTTGAGATTGCAGTAACGCACAACTGGCAAGCTAGTAAGGGGTCAAATCTGTGCTTTTTATTCATTTTTGGACAATTAACACTAGCAAATAGTTAATTATAATTAATGATAAAATAGGTTTCTCGAACGCACCCTCAATAAATATTTTTTTTGATGCACTGATAAAATGTTTGCATCTTTAAGTTCCAATTGGGCACTTGACACTCAAGTTAAGACGATAGCCATTATTATTTTTTCCCAATTTGCTGCAAACAGCTGTTTGTTCAAAATTATTGATATTGTCTGAACAACAAGGAATATAAATTATATAACAGGTTAGATAAGAGCATATTTTGCTTCGCAGTAAATTTTAATTTTTCAAAAGGCTGGACGTACACAACCTAGCAAGTGGTAAAAGGAGATAGAGGGTTTTCCAGCTTAAAGGGGTGAGTTTAAACATTTGTTGCTGGGCCAAATATATGTTAGAATATTTCAATGTGGGTTAAGAAAAAAAATGAGATTCATTGATTATGTTGTAACTCCGAGCGTTTACTGGGCGAGAAATGAAACCTCAAGGGTTGCAATTTTTGCGTGCCATTTTGGTTTCATAAAAGGCGGAGAGAGAGAAAAATATGAAGAGAGAGAAAGAGAGAGAGAGAGAGAGGGAGCGTGAGAGATAAAGGTAGACAGAGAGGGTTCTTATAATCTTGGAAAATTTTTTGAGATGACTGCAGTTATTTATAATAAATTAAAAAATTTACCTTGTAATCTCCTGCTATATATTTCCACAATTCTCGCAAGCTTGCTTAGACCAAGAACTTTATTATTTGGCAGATACCCAATAGAGACTTTTCCAATAAAAGGTACAAGATGATGTTCACACATGGAAAACATTTCAATATCTTTTACGACAACCATTTCATCATGATTCTCATCGAAGATAGCATCGTTTAAAACACCTAGAATGAGAAACCTTTTATTTTCCTCTGCCTTTTGGTGACCAGCATCGAGTCACGTACCAACTGCGCTAAAATTGAAGAAAAGGCTATTTCCTAACTTTAAAAGATTATTATTGTACCAAGTGAATAAAACTTTCTGGAACGGATCCACACCCCAAATTAGGGCAGACAAAGGAGTTCTAAGCTCCTACCTACAACCCGTCCCTACTTCTAGGGTTTTAATAATCTTTTAAGACAAGCCCGTAAATTTGGAAAAAGAAAAATTTTAGGCTCAGCAGTTATTAGGCTTTGTTAAGCAGTTATTAGGCGTTTTTTTTTATAATCACGACATTCAAGGACGTTACAAGCCTTAAGAGCAGGAAATGAATAGAAGCAGATGCCTGAAAATGTCTTCCCATGTCCTAATTTGGTCTTAACATCCATTTAAGAGAGTTTCATCTACCTAGCACAATATTTTCAAACTTCATCAAAAGCTTTTGTCCTGCAGACAGGGGAAGGCTGCAATTGTCATTTAGATAACATTACTAGACTTTAATTTAGGATGTAGATCGAAACCTTAAGTTTATTCACCGAGCAGAGCATCTTTCCGAGCTAGTAACCCCATGTTTTCCAATTTTACCCAAACTTCTATCAAAAGTTGTCTCCGTCACAGAACCGAAGCGACAAAAAAATAGAAAAAAGTGAATGAAAATATTCAATAAGTTTCCAACTTTTTTTTCTGCTTTGCGATACACCACTACGTAAAAATATTGGAAACTTCTACGTTGAGTTCTAGAAAATGGCAAGAATTTTCGTATTGTCTGCAAAATTTCTGTATTTTCAAGCGATAAAAAAAATGTTCAGAAAGGCCATAGGAATGCAAATTTTTATATAAAACTCAAAATGAAATAGGAATTTTATAGCTTCCAGTCTTTGTATAATAATTTTGGGAAGTTCTTTTTAGAATAGTTGCTGTTACAGACAAAAAGAAGAAGAAAAAAAGTTAAGAATCCAAGAATCTGATTTCATATTTGGGAATTACATAAACCTTACATTAGAAAAAAATTCTCACATTTATAAAGTTTCTAAACTTATATACAACATTCTTCAAACAACATTCTTAAAATATTTTTAAAGCAAAAGTGTGAGCAATGGAAAAGTTCTGATTGCATTTTAAAATTCAGCGTCAACAGTCACATTAAAAGCAGGATGAATGTTTTTCAGCGTAAAAATATGCTGCCAGTGGAAAGGCTGGACGGAACACAATTGATGAGCCAAAAGTAATGACAGAGAGAGGTGACAGCGAACTCTCAGCTGCAATTCTTGGGAGATTTCTGACCGTTTATAAGTGGCCACGGAGTTCCTGTGCTGTTTTAAAAATGATTTTTCTGTGAATAGGCAGTGGGGTGGTGGAGTGCATCTGGCACTTTGATGACAAATCACGGAGTCCAGTTTCTGTGAAGAAAAAAAAAATCACTCCGTGATAATTTATTGCGCCCCCTGACATTGTGCGCCCCTAGGACCAGACCTAGTGGGTATATTGGTAAATCCTGGCCTACATAGGCAGAACAATAGTACTGCTTTAGTAAAGAACTGGGGCTTCAGTGTATTAAAATTCATTTCCCCAGGCCACTTTGTATGACAGGAGTTGTATAAACTTTCGAGGGGACTTATTCAAAAGGAAATTAATAGTTCTAGTGGCCTTATAATGAGTCAAAAGTTATTGGAAGGCAACCAGCCCCTCACCTTGCCCTTTCTTTCTGATCTTCTCCAAAGACATTAAACTAAAATTTCGAGATTGTCATTTTGTTCTAAATAGTCAAAACGCTTAGTAGCGATGCTTCCAGGGATGACTTGACCCCCCAGAGTTCCTGGGGCAAGGGCTGTAAGTTTTGCAAGTTGCCCATTGTTTGCATATAGTGTTTGCTATTGGGAAACAGGGGCATGCGTGACTCTGGGTTCCCAAGAAAGCTAAAAGTATTAAGGTTACATTTTTTGGGACTGTTGGGAAGGGTATGAGAACTAAATCAAAACACACTATATACATGTTGATTGTCGAAAGTGTGTATCAGTAATATATCAGGAACGGCTGAGGGAATTAAGTTGAAACTTTCAGGGGCACTACAGCAACTACTATTGAACTAAATCAAAAGAGTTTAAGTGTATCCAGATTGTCAAAATTACATAAATTCAATAGCTAAGGAACGGAATGGGTATTAAGTTGTAACTTCAGGAAAAGTTGATGGGGGTGTAAAACTAAATCAAAATGCACAATGTGTATGCAGGTTGTCAAAAAGGCGCATCATTAACATCTCAAGATCAGCTGCGGGCATCATTTTGAAACTCCAAAGGCGAATAATACTACTACTGCTACTACTTCTACTACCATTGAAATAAATTAAAAGCGTTGCAGTACATCCAGGTTATAAAAATGGCGGATGAAATATCTCAGGCACCTAACAGGGTACTAAGTCAAAACTTTCAGGGAAAGCTACGAAGGATACAAAACTAAATCAAAATGTACTATACGCATGCAGATTCTCAAAAGGGCGTAGCAGCAAAATTTCAGGAAGGGCTAAGGGTATTAAGTTGAAACTCTCTGAAGTATTTAGGAAACCGTAGTTAGGAGCTATCATTTTGCTTTTATTTGCCGACAGGTTTTCTTGGCTCATTGCGCAAACGAAACCGCTAAGGGGGAAATTGGCCCATTTTCTCCTAATAACGCCACTGAGGTGGAAGAGGTCAGATATTTGGCTGGAGGTGCAATTTTCAAAATGGTAGGCTACTGGAAGGTGCTTCTAATTTTGTGAAAAATCCTAAAATCAATCTTTGTTTTAAGACACGCATGATGTCATTTTCTGATGACGACTTGGATGTTCCAAGAGATCTCTCTGGATATCCTACGGAAAAAAGGAAGTATTAGGTGCAACTTCTGAAGAGCGTATCTAAAGGCTAAGGGAGTCTCTGCCATAACATTTATATTCTATCTTAAAAGGAAGCACACAATTGATATGCACAAAGATAAAGTATACGCGGCTGGTGAAGAAAATAACAAACCCAAACCAACTAAAAAAATATATCAAGTCAGGCTGCTTCCCTTGAGAGATCTCCAGATAGTAAAGCAAGTGACACATAGGGCAATGGATAAGTGAAATCTGGAATAAGAAGAGCAAAAATACGATGGTTTTTTATTTCAAATCGATCAAAACAAGCTGGTCTGCGGATGCTCTGCTGCAAAACCCTGTTTAAGGACAGATTGCAACTTTCTACGTTTGATAAGCCAGATATGAAACAGCGTATTAAAAAAAACAATAACAAAACAGGGAGCTTGAAAGCACCATTTGGGGGAACCGTCCATCGTCACATAAGTTTTGCTGCCAGAAAAAAAGAAGTTCAGAAGGCTGGTTTAAGATCTGCCACTCAGACTACCTTGACTTTTCACTGCTGGTCAGCAAAAGGATCCGGCTTTATAGGTATCACTGCCTATTACCCCAGGAAGATGAGAAATAAGCAGAGGTTGCACCACTATCTTTCACATTTCAAGAGGCATAAGCATTCTCATAAAACTACTAACATCCTTTCAGCAATCCAAGTTGCAATCAGGGAGTTTTCAATGACAGATAAGATGTTCCACGCAGTAACTGATTCTGGGAACAATGTCACCGAATCCTGTAGGATATGAGAGCTTTCCTGAGCTTCATGTTTCTAACATTGTCTACATTCATCTGTTGCACGCGTTCTTGGATTTTTGTCCACTCGAAACTTAGCCAATGACATCCCTGAAGAAGATTGCTTGGAATCCTTAGATGAAGTCGAAGACGTCAATCCAAGCGTTGAAAACGATTCAGACGGTCTTTCTGTTCCTTGTTCTGAAAACTCAGGAAATGAAGATACGCTTCCTGAAGAATCTGAATAAACCGATGCAGTGTCTAAAGAAGAGGGCGGTGAAAGTAATGGACAAAAAGAGTGGGGAGCTGGGAGTCTGTCAAAAATTGAGGTTGCAACACAGGCTATCCGATCCGAAGACACGTTGCACTTGCTCAAACATTGATAGTCGAGGTTGTCACTACCCCTTTTCCTTTGGGAATGGACCGTGAAAACGTGCCTAAATAATGAAAAGCATGCCCACTCGTATTCTTAAAACAAAAGTTTGATGTAGTAACACTTTCTATAATGAAGCAAGTGCATGGGTTGGAGAAAGTATTTTCTGCCGCAAAGCGAAAGAAATTTTCAAAAAAAGTTATCAAAAAGTTCAATTGTTTTTATATTGTATCCCTTTGAAAACCTATTAAGAGAAGAGATTGCTTAAAGAAAGTATTGTGTAGCAAAGGGTCTAAGTTTCTTTGAAATTCAGAATTTGAGAAATTTCATTTTACATATTTACTTGAGAATGAATTCGGTGGAGGGCCTAGAACACTATTTTCTAGCGCAAAACACCGTAAAAATATACAAAGTACCCTTAAACCATGAATTTTAATTTTAATTTTTTTTCACACACTAATTGGCTAGGAAATACTTAATCTTAAAAAGATGTTTTAAGCCTTCGAGGCAACGAAAATTTTTGACTTCGAGGCAACGAAAGTGGTAAGAAGTGTCATTTTCCCGTGCATTTTTCTTCTTTCATACAATATTTCAGATGGCTTCCAAACATCAGGATGGGGGAAGGGGAAAGCATGGTCTGGAGGGGGAGACTGTCCCCCACCAAAGCAACTATGGACTCTGCTTTAACATTAATGACTTTGAGCTGACTGCGCAATTTGACGACGAAAATTATTTTATTTTCAAAACGTCTCAAATAATTAGTATTCCTTTCTTGAAAATTCAAGGAGATTCTGCACAAACATAAGAGTGCATTTTCGGAAAAAAGGAACGGGAAAATGGAAGAAAATAACCATAAAAAAGGATGGCAATGTTGTTTGCATAAACAATTTTTCGCCCCTTTATTGAAAAACTGTTCTTTTTGGCGGAAAAATGCTGCAATAGTACTGATAATAAACCAAAACATATCATTTACAAATTTTTTCTTCTTTAAGCTTGAGGTGGTCAAAAAACAGCTGCTTAAACAGCTGTTTTTTGAACGAAAACAGCTGTTTTCTGATTTTACCAAAAAACAGAACAGAAACAGAAACATGTCTTCTGTTTTTTGTTGACCTGTTCTGTTTCTGTTCTGTTTCATTCAAGCCCTGTTTTTTTTTCTGTTTCTTCAGAAAAACAGAACAGTGCCCATGCTTATTCCAAAGTCCTTCAACACTTTGTACATTACAATCTTCAATTTCCAGATCAGGGCAACTCTATTTTCCAGTGCAAGATCATAGTTCACCCGCACAGCCTTGTTGAGAAGCTTTTCGACATCGAACTTTTTAACATTTTTGTGGGTCTTCGCTGCGAGCTTCAGCTTGAGTTTGCACTTCGCTATCACAAGTTGATTGTCTCAGAGGCACCTCGCACCAGGGTACGTTTTCAGACATCTTTCTGGCAACTTATCCTGAGTTTACTAAGAAGTATCTGGTCTATTGGGTTCTTGGTCCTGCCATCAAGAGAAAATTACAGTACGTGTATATTTATGAACCGTTTTGCGCGGAAACCAAGGACTTCTTACAATTAATTGATGGGTAGCAAAAAGATCAATGAAACGCACACCATTTTTGCTCAGATCACCAAGTACATGTGCACCCATTACTGTGGGTGCATGCTGAGCATCACTTCTGACCTTCGCGACTAAGTCCCGACATATAACCAGAATATTGTGTCGGTAGACTTAGTGAGCAACATGGTACAACAGCTGGTAAAAAGAATCTTTGTGATTCATTCGCTTCGTTAGTGCAATGTAAACCGCAATGATCTTTGCAAGATTAGTAACCAATCGTTCTTGCAAGATGCCATGCTTAACAGGTTCCCACTGTGAGAAAATTTTGTCCCTCCCTTACAAATTGCAAGGGCCATTCCAGCATTTTTCATCCGTCCTTTTCCATTAAAAAACTGAACAGATGGTTATTTCGGTCAACAGTGTGAAATTCTGGGATTCGCGTCTGCGATGGGGCAGCAATTTCAATATGATACTTTTCAAGGGTCTTTATGACACTATTCATTCAGCATGGTTGTGTTTCCGAGGTATTTACATCGTGGAAAAAGTGTACTTTTACGAGATTTTCTTCAGAAGTGAAAGCAGTGTACAAGATACTCTTGAATCGTCCATTAAATAGTAGAAACTATTTGCATAATTTAAAAGCCACGAAATAACGTATTTTTCTATTAAAATTTAGTAGGAACAAAACAAGAAAACAAGAACATAAGATACAAACAACTGAATAGCTTTAAAGACTAACGGCTTCATGCAATTGAAGATTTTCTTTTTAGTAGTTTTCCTAAAGACTTCGAATTCCACATAGTTGTAAATAAGGATCTGATACCTATCTATTGTAGAATCATGCACAAACACAAGAAGTTTTTTTTAAGGAGATCTTCATTTGAGAGGAGCCTATATTCGCCAACATACTACTCAAAAATCACTTCAAACTAGTCGATCAAAATTCATTAAGCTCGTAACTGTTTTAATAACTATTTTAATAAGGATCATGGGGATTATATAGCTCAGAAAGCGTAAGCACTGAAAACGGATAGCAGATTTCAAGTTGGCTTAATTGTTTTAATAACTGTTTTAATAAAGATCATAGGGATTATATAGCTCAGAAAGCGCACGCACTGAGAACGGATAGCAGATTTCAAGTTTTTTTTTAGTTTTTTTAGTGTATAAGAGGCATAAAAGGGATCATGAGTAGAATGGGGGTACCA
>NC_142794.1:81071798-81111185 GCF_049724085.1 Artemia sp. Qi Xiang Cuo
CTTTGAGGACCGGGGGCTTCCTTCGGGGTTGGGGTAGGAGGATTGGAACCCTTTGGGGTTGGGTTAGAGGACCTCACAACACTGTTCAAATGAAACTTGTGTATTATAACGACCACAGAGTTTCACCATTAAATTCTCTTCTAAAATCTCTTCAAAAATCTTCTTTTAAAATGTCTCTATCTGTTTCGCCGAAATAGTTCCATAACCTGTCTAAAACGGTTTCGCCCAAATAATCCCTAAACGTAAATTCAGCGTGTTCCTTTGTTATTGGCATCTCTGCGCTAACGCATTTCAAATTAATATGAAACTTTTTCGCGCGCTAAAACAATTCATCGCTAAGATGCTTCTTGCCTAATTGTTTCCATGGCCTTTAGTTATTAATATCCTTTGGAGTTCAACCAGTAGAACTGTTCCCGAGGCAAAGACATTAATGATTTGGATCTATTCCTGGAGAAATGTTTCTAGGCGAAAATTTTTAAAGTCTGACAGATGCTGTCATTGATTGATTGATCTGTCAAGAAAGGGGGAAATTAATTTGTTGTTTCTAAGGGTAATTATTGATTCACGATAGGTGAATTGAGGTTGACAGCACAGGTGTCCTGACTCGTGACAGGACCATGTGGTTTATTGTTTTCTAAGTGAGAAAATTCCTTTTTTTTGATTATCAGAGAGAAAACCATACAACACGTGGTTAGTACGGGAGTATAAGATAGCTCTCTACTTTCGGGGTATTAAACTGAAAATTTCAGGAAATATTTGGTCCGGGGGAGGGTAATTCATGGCTGGGGTGAAGAAGTAAGTCAAATCGAAAGACCTTATATGCATATAATGATCTTGATTTTAGTCTGTTGATTTTGAATTAAAATCAAATATTTTGCAGGCATCAAGAGATTGCTATTAGTTAAAGAAAAAGCAAAGACAGATAGTCCAAGTGATTGAGAGGCAAATCTGGGATAAGACGTTTTTAGGATTGTATAAAAATGATGTCATTTCATTTGTTGATAGATCAGTCTATCTATGATCCATCCATAGATTGCCTGGAATAGGAGGCAAACAAGGCACGCCTGCCTATGGTCTAAGGCAGGTTGACCAATCTAAGTGAGCTTTAAAAAATGTTTAAAAGAGCTTAGAGAAAAAAGGCTTTATCTCTGAATTACTTTTTTTTATTATTTGGAGATAGGAGAGTTTGTTATACAAGATTTCACTTTGATTTTTTAATTTTGCACTTTTTCGTCTTTAGTATACCAGAAAAAGTAAGAATTTTTAAATTCAACCCTAAGTCCCGAGACACACTTGGCGTTTTTTATCAATCAGATTTTTATAAATCATTTTCGAGAGGTGATTAAATTAAAAAAACAAAGTTTTTTTTTAACTGAAAGTAAGGAGCGACATTAAAACTTGTAACGAACAGAAATTATTCCGTATATGAAAGGGGCTGTCCCCTCTTCAACGCCTCGCTCTTTACGCTAAAGTTTTTTATTGTTTTAAAAAATTGAGTTTCGAGAAAAAGTCAAACTTTAGCGTAAAGAGCGATGTGTTGAGGAAGGGACAGCCCCTTTTATATAAGAGATAATCTCTGTTCGTCTTAAGTTTTATTGTCGCTCCTTACTTTAAGTTAAAAAAACTTGCTTTTTATTTAATTTCTGAACGTTTTTAAATTAATGCAGGTTTTGATTTTGGTTCATAGTACATGAATAGTTAAAACGAAATTTGCAGATTAATTTTATCTTTTTTTGGCTAAATGGCTTTCTCGAAAGTCGTTTAATTTTATTTACGAACGTTTTCATTAGTGATAAATATACGTACCGTAACTTACGAATTAACTTAAGTAACGAAATTCTATATTCGTAAATTTTTATTAAGTATATTAGGGGGTTCGCCCCCCTAGTCAATACCTAGCTGTTTCCGCTAAAGTTTGAATTTTGTTCGAATTTTTTAAAAATGACCCTTAATCACAAAGGGCGTTAATTAGAATAAATAGCTCTTATGAAAGTACTAACAAAACTTTAGCGTAAAGAGCAAGGTATTGACTAGTGAGCGAACCCAATCATATACGTAATATTATCTGTTTGTTTTAAGGTTTGATGTTGCTCCTTAATTTTAGTCAAAATCTTGTTTTTTTTATTTTATTTCTGATCATTTTTCAAATAATGCTGGGAAATCCGGCACCCCCTTCCTAGCAATGTCCCTTCCCCCATGAAAACTTCCTCCATGAAAAGATCCTTTCATGTTTCCCCCGACACCCCATCCCCCACTAATAGAAAAGGTTCCCCCCCGCCTGAAAACGTCTGTATACTTTCCAATAACCAATACTATAGGTAAACATTGGGAAAAGTTCATAACTTGCAGCCCTTTCCCTGGGGACTGTGGGGGATTAAGTCATCCTTAAAGGCATAGTTATTCTATTTTTCGACCATGCAGAACAAAATGGCTATCTCAGAATTTTGATCGGGTGACTTTGGGAAAAAAATAGCGTGGGAGGGGGCCTAGTTGCCCTCCATTTTTTTGGGTAACTTAAAAAAGGGCACTAGAACTTTTAATTTTCGTTCGAATGAGTCCTCTTGCGATATTCTAGGACGGCTGGGTCGATACGATCACCCTTGGGGAAAGAAAAAAAAATTAACACGCATCCGTGATATTTCTTCTGGCAAAAAACAATTTTCCACATTTTTGCAGATAGGACCTTGAAACCTCTACAGTAGGGTTCTCTTATACGCTGAATCTGATGGTGTGATTTTGATTAAGGTTCTATGAATTGTAGGGGATGTTTCTCCCTTTTTTTGGAAATCACGCAAATTTTCTCAGGCGCGTAACTTTTGATGAGTAGAACTAAACTTGATGAACCTTATATATTGGAAATCAGCATAAAAATATGAAAATTCTTATGAATTATAATTATGAAAACATTGGGTGGTAAAAAAAACGATCGTTTTCTTTAAGACCGACCCAGCAGCCACTCATTGTAGCTACAACAAGCGATCGGTAGAATAAATGATCGTTTTTTTTCCTCCTCCGCCGAGATGGTGGCCTATGTAACTCAATGTATGCTTATGCACTCTTCGTCCAGTCTACTGATGACCGCTGTTGTGTTTGCACTGGGGAAGTGATAAACATTTTTTTTTTCCCCTGAGAAGGAGAAGGCAATTGTAAAAAAAAACGATATAATTTGATTCTAAAATCAAAGCTATGAGTATCATACCTTTGAACGGGAATTAAGATGTCTATTTGAAATTCAATCTCCTAAAAACACAAAGTTAAATAAAAGTATTTAAGATGTAGATCCAGTTTGTAAAATGCGTTTGTTCCATCGGTTAGATCTCGTGCGCAATTACATCCGGACATAATCCAACAACAAAAAAGAGTCTGCCTCAAAAGCTAAGAAAAATTTGGTTCAGATAAGAATAGGCCCACGATATAATTCTATATTTCAATGATTATTTCAATAAACAGATTTCCGGTAAATGGTTGCGAATGTTTTTACTCCCTTTAAATTGCCATGGTTTAGTTATAAACCATCAGACCTCCGTCTTATCAGTTGAATATTTCCTCATGGCTACAAAACAATTTCGCTTAAAATTTGGCGGGTTTCTCCTTTAGACTAAATGTTTTGGGTATCCAAGACTGAAAGATATTAAATTTTGGTCGTGGGATCGTCAGGCAATTAAAAAACAAACGAATTTCAAAAGCATCCCTATGTTCAGTCCACCTTTTCCAACTTTTTAAAGGGAAAAAAATTTAAGGGAAAAACATCCGGTCCCAAGTCCGTAAAATGAGGAGGGTTGGGTGATCCCCGTAAAATTCGAATTTGCAAAAGAAACATCGGTGATAGCCTCAGATACCCAACTACACCATTCGACGACGACCTCAGCACGCCCACGGATACGATTTATGACGGCAAAAACTAAGACGAAATTTGGATTTTGGAATGTAAGGACGCTAAAAGTAGAATGGCCTTATTGAGTCCCACGATTACAAAACCCCTTCGAATCCCGATCCGGACACTTTTTTTTAAAACTCCCACGATTACCACGTGGTTTATGGTCCTAATATGGGCATAGCCTCCCTAGGGGAGATGGATTTCTGAGAAATTGATTGCGTAATCGATTGGGAATTTGGAACACCTGTGCTGTCAGTCATTAATCAAATTGTTTCCATGCAAAGTTTAATAATGTCTGACAGGTACTGCTCCAGGACTAGATCCAAGTCATTAATGTCTTTGCCTCGGAAACAACTCTTTTGGTCGAACTCCAAAAGATATTAATAACCAAACGCCATGGAATCAGTTCTCCAAGAAACATCTTAGCGATGAATTGTTTTAGCGCGGGAATCAGGTTTCTTATTAATTTGAAATGCATTAGCGCAGAGATGCCAAAAACAAAAGGAACACGCTGAATTATTTTTAGGGATTATTTGGGCGAAACTGTTTTAGACGGGTTATTGAATTATTTCGGCGAAACATTTAGAGACATTTTAAAAGATGATTTATGAAGAATTTGCGGTTGAGGTTTTGAGTGTGGTCGTTATAATACACAAGTTTCATTGAACAGTGTTGTGAGGTCCGCTACCCCAACCCCAAAGGGTTCCAATCCCTCTACCCCAACCCCGAACGAAGCCACCGGTCCTCAAAGGTCCACTGGGCTCCCAAAGGGCCCCCCGGCCCTCAAGGTTCCCCCAGACCCCCCCGGGGCCCAAAAGGGCCCCTCCCCCTTTGGCCCCCCAAAGGGGCCCCTCTCCCTCCATCTCCTCCCTCCTCCTCCCCTTCCCATCCCCTCCTCCTCCTCCCCTCCCCTCCCCTCCTCCTCCTCCCTTCCTCCTCCCTCCTCCTCCTCCCCTCCTCCCCTCCCCTTCCCTCCCCCATTTTTTATACTTTTTTTTTGCATTGAGACACAGAACGACCCCCTCCCCCGGCCCCTCCCCCTCCAAAGGTCTGATTTTTCAAAGTTCATTTTGAATTTCCTTCGTTGAAATGCAAGAGTTGGAATGTTTCAGTAGTGTTTGGTTGTGGTTTACCTTGTCACAGTTACATTTTCTTGATTTTTCAAATTTCATTTTGAATTTCTTTTGTTGAAAGGCAAGAGTTGGAATATTTCAGTAGTGTTTGGTTGTGGTTTACCTTGTCACATTTACATTTTCTTGATTTTTCAAAGTTCATTTTGAATTTCCTTAATTTAATTTCAATAGTTGGAATGTTTTAGTAGTGTTTGTTTAAATTGGCCAATTGACATTCCCCTGTTTTGTCAAATTCCATTTAGGATTTCTTGAATTTAAATGCAATAGATATAACATTTCAATATTATGTTTTCACGTTTTCAATTGAAAATGTTAAATTCTCTGGATTTACAGATTTTCCTTTTTAGTTCCTTTAATTTAACTGTACGAGTTGGAATATTTCAGTAGTGTTTGGTCGTGGTGTACATTGTCACAGTTACATTCTCTTAATTTTTCAAAGTTCAATTTGAATTTCTTTAGTTGAAATGCAAGATTTGGAGTATTTCAGTAGTGTTTGGTTGTGGTTTACCTTGTTACAGTTACATTTTCTTTATTTTTCAAAGTTCATTTTGAATTTCTTTCATTGAAATGTAAGAGTTGCAATATTTAAGTAGTGTTTGGTTGTGGTTTACCTTGTAACAGTTAAATTTTCTTGATTTTTAAATGTTCTTTTGAATTTCTTTAGTCGAAATTCAAGAGTTGGAATATTTCAGTTGTTTGTGCGTGTGGTTTACCCTCTCACAGTTACATTTTCTTTATTTTTCGAAGTTCATTTTGAATTTATTTCGTTGAAATGCAAGAGTTGGAATATTTCAATAGTGTTTGATTGTGGTTTACCTTGTAACAGTTACATTTTCTGGATTTTTCAAAGTTCATTTTGAATTTCCTTCGTTGAAATGCAAGAGTTGGAATCTTTCAGTAGTGTTTGGCTGTGGTTTATATTGTCAGAGTTACATTTTCTTAATTTTTAAATGTTCATTTCGAATTTCTTTCGTTGAAATGTAAGAGTTGGAATATTTCAGTAGTGTTTGGTTGCGGTTTACCTTGTCACAGTTACATTTTCTGGATTTTTCAAACTTCAATTTGAATTTCCTTCGTTGAAATGCAAGAGTTGGAATATTTCAGTAGTGTTTGGTTGTGGTTTACCGTGTCACAGTTACATTTTCTTTATTTTTCAAATTAAAATTCGAATTTATTTCATTGAAATGCAAGATATGTAATATTTAAGTAGTGTTTTGTTATTGTTTACCTTGTCACAGTTACATATTCCTGATTTTTCAAATTTCATATTGAATTTCTTACATTGAAATGCAGGAGATGGACTATATGAGTAGTGTTTGTTTGTGGTTTACCTTGTCACAGTTACATATTCTTGATTTTTAAAAGTTTTTTTTGAATTTCATTCTTTGAAATGAAAGAGTTGGAATATTTCAGTAGTGTTTAGTTATGGTTTACCTTGTCAGAGTTACATTTTCTTGATTTTTCAATGTTCATTTTGAATTTCTTTCGTTGAAATGCAAGAGTTGGAATATTTCAGTAGTGTTTTGTTGTGTTTTACCATGTCACAGTTACATTCTCTTGATTTTTCAAAGTTCATTTTGAATTTCTTTCATTGAAATGCAAGGGTTGGAATATTTCAGTAGTGTTTGATTGTGGTTTACCGTGTCACAGTTATATTATCTTGATTTTTCAAAGTTCATTTTGAATTTCCTTTGTTGAAATGCAAGAGTTGGAATATTTCAGTAGTGTTTGGTTGTGGTTTACCGTGTCACAGTTACATTTTCATGATTTTTCAAAGTTCATTTGAATTTCTTTCGTTGAAATGCAAGAGTTGTAATATTTCATTAGTGTCTCGTTGTTGTTGACTTTGTCAGACTTACATTCTCTTGATTTTTCAAAGTTCATTTTGAATTTCCTTCGTTGAGATGCAAGAGTAGGAATATTTCAGTTGTGTTTCGTTGTGGTTTACTTTGTCACAGTAACATTTTCTTGATTTTTCAAAGTTCATTTTGAATTTCTACCGTTGAAATGCAAAAGTTGGAATATTTCAGTAGCTTATAGCTACGTGTTACCTTGTAGCAGTTACATCTTCATGTTTAGTCTATGCTTATTTGAATTGCGTAAAATTCAATGTTAGAGATTTAATAAAAAAGAAGCGATTGGGTGTTGAGTCCATATAAACTGTTACTTTTTAATTAGAAATCTTATATCAAATTTAGTTTCTTTCATTGAAGAACAATAGTTTAACTATTTAACTTTTGTATGAATAGGGATTACAATTTCAGAGTAACATTTTCTTGATTTTTCAAAGTTCATTTTGAATTTCTTTCGTTGAAATGCAAGAGTTGGAATATTTCAGTAGTGTTTGGTTGTGGTTTACCTTGTCACAGTTACATTTTCTTGATTTTTCAAAGTTCATTTTGAATTTCTTTCGTTGAAATGCAAGAGTTGGAATATTTCAGTAGTGTTTGGTTGTGGTTTACCTTGTCACAGTTACATTTTCTTGATTTTTCAAAGTTCATTTTGAATTTCTTTCGTTGAAATGCAAGAGTTGGAATATTTCAGTAGTGTTTGGTTGTGGTTTACCTTGTCACAGTTACATTTTCTTGATTTTTCAAAGTTCATTTTGAATTTCTTTCGTTGAAATGCAAGAGTTGGAATATTTCAGTAGTGTTTGGTTGTGGTTTACCTTGTCACAGTTACATTTTCTTGATTTTTCAAAGTTCATTTTGAATTTCTTTCGTTGAAATGCAAGAGTTGGAATATTTCAGTAGTGTTTGGTTGTGGTTTACCTTGTCACAGTTACATTTTCTTGATTTTTCAAAGTTCATTTTGAATTTCTTTCGTTGAAATGCAAGAGTTGGAATATTTCAGTAGTGTTTGGTTGTGGTTTACCTTGTCACAGTTACATTTTCTTGATTTTTCAAAGTTCATTTTGAATTTGCTTCGTTGAAATGCAAGAGTTGGACTATTTCAGTAGCGTTTGGTTGTGGTTTACCGTGTCACAGTTATATTTTCTTGATTTTTCAAAGTTCATATAGAAGGTATTTAGTTGAAATGCAAGAGTTGGAATATTACAGTAGTGGGTTTTTGGGGTTTACCTTGTCAGAGTTACATTTTGTGGATTTTTCAAAGTTCAGTTTGAATTTCATTCGTTGAATGGCAAGAGTTAGAATATTTAAGTGGTGTTTGTTTGTGGTTTACCGTGTCACAGATACATTTTCTTGATTTTTCAAAGTTAATTTAGAATTTATTTCGTTGAAATGCAAGAGTTGGAATATTTCAGTAGTGTTTGGGTTTGGTTTACCTTGTCACAGTTACATTTTCATGATTTTTCAAAGTTAATTTTCAATTTCTTTCGTTGAAATGCAAGAGTTGGAATTTTTCAGTAGTGTTTGGTTGTGGCTTACCTTGTCACAGTTACATTTTCTTTATTTTTCAAAGTTCATTTTGAATTTCTTTCATTGAAATGCAAGAGTTGGAATATTTCAGTAACGTTTGCTTATGGTTTAAAATGTCAAAGTTACATTTTAATGATTTTTCAAAGTTTATTTTGATTTTCTATCATTGAAAAGCAAGAGTTTGAATCTTTCAACTGCGTATCACTAGAGTTTACCCTGTAGCTATTACATTTTCTTGATTTTTCATAATATATTTGAAATACAAACGAAGAAAATCTGTAGATGGTCCATTTCAGAGACGGTCTGATGTTTAGAAAATTGTCAATGATACATTTAATTTATTTTTAAATTTTCATTTGAATTTATTTCGTCGTCGTGAAAGAGTTTGTATATTTAAGTAGAGTTTGGTTGTGGTTTACCTTGTCACAGTTACATTTTCCTGATTTTTCAAAGTTCATTTCGAATTTCTTTCGTTGAAATGCAAGAGTTGGAATATTTCAGTGGTGTGTTGGTTGTAGTTTACCTTGTCACAGTTACATTCCCTTAATTTTTCAAAGTTCATTTTGAATTTCATTCGTTGAAATGCAAGAATTGGAATATTTCAGTAGTGTTTGGTCGTTGTTTACCGTGTCACAGTTACATTTTATTGATTTTTCAAAGTTCATTTAGAATTTCTTTAGTTGTAATGCATGATTTGGTCATGGTCAGGTGTGGATCATCACGGAAGAACTTTTCACTGCCACACTCTCTTGATTTACAATTGCTTATTTTGAATTTCTTACCTTTGCCAGCCATACTCTGACTGTTTCAGATATTTTAGGTTGTGGGATCCATTGTCTCAGATGCATTCACTAACAACTCCTTTCCTCATTTTGGAGTGCACACATTGAACTTCGCTAGCTTGACTATGTCAGAGACGGATTGTCATTATTTACCTTGTCATTGTATCTTTTCCCTGATTTTTCAATTTTTATTTTGATTTTCATAAGTTGAAATGCAAGAGTTGGAATATTTTAGTAGTGTTTGGTTGTTGTTTACCGTGTCACAGTTACATTTTCTGAATTTTTCACAGTTCATTTCGAATTTATTTCTTTTAAATGCAAGAGTTGGAATATTTCAGTAGTGTGTGGTAGTAGTTTACCTTGTCACATTTACAATTTATTTTAAGTAAATTTTTCAATTTGAATTTCTTTCATTGAAATTCAATATTTGGACTATTTAAGAAGTTTATTGGCGTGTTTCCCATTGTCGAAGTTAAATTCTCAGGATTATTAAAAGTTTATTTGAATTTTTTTCATTGAAATGCAAGAGTTGGAATATTTCAGTAGTGTTTGGTTGTGGTTTACCTTGTCACAGTTACATTTTCTTGATTTTTCAAAGTTCATTTTGAATTTCTTTCGTTGAAAAGCAAGAGTTGGACTATTTCAGTAGTGTTTGGTTGTGGTTTACCTTGTCACAGTTACATTTTCATAATTTTTCAAAACTGATTTGAATTTCTTTCGTTGAAATGCAATAGTTTGAATATTTCAGTAGTGTTTGTTTATTGATTAACGTATCACAGTTACATTTTCTTGATTTTTCAAAGTTCATTTTGAATTTATTTTGTTGAAATGCAAGAGATGGAATATTTCAGTAGGGTGTGGGTATTGTGGACCCTGACACAGGTACATTCTCCGTATATTTCACAGTTTATTTGAATTTCGTTCATTGAAATGCAGGAGTTGGACTATTTCAGTAATGTGTGATTGTGGTTTAACCTGTCACAGTTAAATTTTCATGATTTTTCAAAGTTCATTCTGATTTTTTTTCGTTGAAATGCAAGAGTTGGAATATTTCAGTAGTATTTGGTTATGGTTTACCTTGTCATAGTTACATTCTCTTGATTTTTCAAAGTTCATTTTGAACTTCTTTCGTTGAAATGCAAGAGTTGGAATATTTCAGTTGTGTTTCGTTGTGGTTTACCTTGTCATGGTTACATTTTCTTAATTTTTCAAAGTTCATTTTGAATTTCTTTCGTTGAAATGCAAGAGTTGGAATATTTCAGTTGTGTTTCGGTGTGGTTTACATTGTCACAGTTACATTTTCTTTATTTTTCATAGTTCATTTTGAATTTATTTCGTTGAAATGTAAGAGTTGGATTATTTTACTAGTGTTTGGTTATGGTTTACCTTGTCACATTTACACACATGTATACACATGTACACAAATATCCTTATCATGAGTGCTCATGGTAAGTTAACCTAACCTTTTCCGGTGAGTATGGTTAGGTTAGACTAGATTAAGTTAGTTTAGATTAGGTTAGGTTAGCCTACATATGCATCACTTAGGTTAGCTTAGGTTAGGTGAGAGACATGCGAAAAGTTAGGTGTATGATTAGGTTAGGTTGGGTTAGGTTAAGTTAGGTTAGGTTAAGTTAGGTTAGGCTAGGTTAGCCTACGTACATGCACGTACGTAGGCTAACATAGCCTAACCTAACTTAACCTAACCTAACTTAACCTAACCTAACCTAATCATACACCTAACTTTTCGCATGTCTCTCACCTAACCTAAGCTAACCTAAGTGAAGCGTACGTAGTCTAACCTAACCTAACCTAATCTAACCTAACTTAATCTAGTCTAACCTAACCATACTCACCGGAAAAGGTTAGGTTAACTTATCATGAGCACTCATGATAAGCACATGTGTGTACATGTGTATACATATGTGTAAATTTGACAAGTTAAACCACAACCAAACACTAGTGAAATTATCCAACTCTTGCATTTCAAGGAAAGAAATTCAAAATGAACTTTGAAAAATCAAGAGAATATAACCTTGACAAGGTAAAACACTACCAAACACATCTGAAATAGTTCAACTCCTGCTCTGCGATCGAAGAACTTCTAATTAAAATTTTAAAAATCAGTAAAATTAAAAAGTTAATATTTAAAAAATAAACAAACAAATCTTAAATTTAAATACTATTTAATTTAACTTATAAAAATTCAAAATTAACTAATAAAAAAATAGAAAATGAAACAGTGTAAATGTAAACCACAACAAAACACTAGTGAAATATTCCAACTCTTGGATTTCAACGAAAGAAATTCGAAATGAACTTTTAAAAATTAAGAGAATTTCACTGTTACAAGGTAAACCAAACAGAAACACAACATAATTGTTATAAACAGAGCATATCATCTAAAGTAATTCAAGATGATGTTTGACAAATTAGGAAAATGTAAGCGTGACACTGTGATGTGTAATAAAACGCAACTGTAATATTCCGGCTAGAAATTATACACATGGAAAGTCCGCAAAAATCTTTGAAAATCAGGAGAATGTAACTGTGAAATGGTAAACCACAACCAAACACTACTGAAATATTCCAAATCTTGCATTTCAACGAAAGAAATTCTAAATGAACTTTGAAAAATAAAGAAAATTTAACTGCGAAATTGTATACAACAACAAAACACCACTGAAATATTCAAAATCGTGCATTTCAAAGAAGGAAATTCAAAATGAACACTGAAAAATCAAGAAAATGTAAATGTGGCAAGGTAAACCACAAACAAAAACTACTGAAATATTCCAACTCTTGCTTTTCAACGAAAGAATTTTGATATGAACTTTGAAAAATCAAGAAAATGTAACTGTGACACGGTAAACCACAACCAAACCCTACTGAAATATTCCAACTCCTGCGTTTCAACGAAGAAAATTCAAAATGAACTTTGAAAAATCAAGATTATATAACTGTTACACGTTAAACCACAATCAACCACTACTGAAATATTCCAACTCTTGAATTTCAACTAAGGAAATTCAAAATGAACTTTGAAAAATTAAGGGACTGTAACTGTGACATGGTAAACTACAACAGCACACTACTGAAATATTCCAACTCTGGCATTTCAACGAAAGAAATTCAAAATGAACTTTGAAAAATCAAGAAAATGTAACTGTGACACGGTAAACCACAACCAAACTCTACTGAAATATTCCAGCTCTTGCATTTCAACGAAAGAAATTCTAAATGAACTTTGAAAAATCAAGAAAATGTAACTGTGAGACGGTAAACCACAACCAAACACTACTGTAATAGTCCAACTCTTGCCTTTCAACGAAGGAAATTCAAAATGAACTTTGAAAAATCCAGAAAATGTATCTTTGACAAGGTAAACCACAACCAGACACTTCTGTAAAATTCCAACTCTTGCATTTCAACGAAAGAAATTCTATATAAACTTTGAAAATTCAAGAATATATAACTGTGACACGGTAAACCACAACCAAACACTACTGAAATATTCCAACTCTTGCATTTCAACGAAGGTAATTCAAAATGAACTTTGAAAAATCAAGAACATGTAAGTGTGAAAAGTTAAACCAAAATCTAACCCTTCTGAAATAGTCCATCTCTTGCATTTAATCGAAATAAATTCAAAATGAAATTTGAATAATATATAATATGTATCTGATACAATCTAATCCACAAACATAAACTACTGAAATATTCCAGCTCTTGCATTTCAATGAAAGAAATTCAAAATGAACTTTGAAAAATCATGAAAATGTAACTGTGACAAGGTAAACCACAACCAAACACTGCTGAAATATTCCAACTCTTGCATTTCAAAGAAATAAATTCTAAATGAACTTTGAAAAATCCAGAAAATGTAACTGTGACACGGTAAACCACAACCACACACTACTGAAATATTCCAACTCTTGCCTTTCAACGAATGAAATTTAAAATGAACTTTGAAAAATCCAGAAAAAGTAACTGTGACAAGGTAAACCACAACCAAACACTACTGAAATATTCCAAATCTTGCATTTCAACGAACGATATTCGAAATTAACTTTGAAAAATCAAGTAAATGTAACTGTGACACGGTAAACCACAACCAAACACTGCTGAAATATTCCAACTCTTGCATTTCAACGAAGGAAATTCAAAATGAAATTTTAAAAATCAATAAAATGTAACTGTGACACGGTAAACAACAACCAAACACTATTGAAAAATTCCAACTATTTCATTTAAACTAAAAAAATTCTAAATTTACTTTGAAAAAATCAATAAACTGAAACTGTGACAAGGTAAGCCACTACCAAACACTAGTGAAATATTAAAACTCTTGCATTAAAACGAAAGAAATTCAAATGAACTTTGAAAAATCAAAAAAATGTAGCTGTGACTTGGTAAACCACAACCAAACACTACTAAAATATTCAAACTATTACATTTCAATGAAAGAAATTCAAAATTAGCTTTGAACAATCAAGAAAATATAACTCTGACACGGTAAACCAAACCGAAACACTACTGAAATATTCAAACTCTTACATTTCAATGAAAGAAATGAAAAATGAACTTTGAAAAATTAATAAACTGTAACTGTGAAAAGGTTTAACCAAACACCACTAAAATATTCCAACTCTTGCATTTCAACGAAAGAAATTCGAAATGAAATTTGAAAAATAAAAAAAATTTACCTGTGAAATGGTAAACCACAACCAAACACTACTGAAATATTCCAACTCTTGCATTTCAACGAATGAAATTCAAAATGAACTCTGAAAAATCAGGAAAATATAACTGTGACAAGGTAAACCACAACCAAACACTAATGAAATATTCCAACTCTTTCATTTCAAAGAAATAAATTCGAAATGAACTTTGAAAAATCAAGAAAATGTAACTGTGACAAGGTAAACCACAACCAAACACTACTGAAATATTCCAACTCTTGCATTTCAACAAAGAAAATTAAAAATGAACTTTTAAAAATCAAGATAATATAACTGTGAGAATGTAAACCACAATCAAACACTACTTAAATATTCCAACTCTGGCATTTAAACTAAATAAATTAAAAATTAAATTTTAAAAATTAAGTGACTGTAACTGTGACATGGTAAACTACAACAGCACACTACTAAAATATTCCAACTCTGGCATTTCAACTAAAGAAATTCAAAATGAACTTTGAAAAATCAAGTAAATGTAACTTTGACAAGTTAAACCATAACCAAACACTACTGAAATATTCAAAATATTTCATTACAAAGAATGAAATTCAAAATGAACTTTGAAAAATCAAGAAGATGTAACTTTGACAAGGTAAACCACAACCAAACACTACTGAAATATTCCAACTCTTGCATTTCAATGAAAGAAATTCAAAATGAACTTTGAAAAATCAGGAAAATGTAACTGTGACAAGGTAAACCACAACCAAACACTACTGAAATATTCCAACTCTTGCATTTCAACGAAAGAAATTCGAAATGAACTTTAAAAAATCAAGAAAATGTAACTGTGACACGGTAAGCCACAATCAAACACTACTGAAATATTCCAACTCTTGCATTTCAACGAAGGAAATTCAAAATGAACTTTGAAAAATCCAGAAAATGTAACTTTGACAAGGTAAACCACAACCAAACACTACTGTAATATTCCAACTCTTGCATTTCAACTAAGTAAATTCTATATGAACTTTTAAAAATCAAGAAAATGTAACTGTGACACGGTAAACCACAACCAAACACTACTGAAATATTCCAACTCTTGCATTTCAACGACAGAAATTCAAAATAAACTTTGAAAAATCCAGAAAATGTAACTGTGACAAGGTAAACCACAACCAAACACTACTGAAATATTCAAACTCTTGCATTACAACGAAAAAAATTCAAAACGAACTTTGAAAAATCAAGAAAATTTAACTGTGACAGGGTAAGCCACAACCATAAACAAGTGAAATGTTCCAACTCTTGAATTTCAACGCAAGAAATTCAAAATGAACTTTGAAAAATTATGAAAATGAAGATGTGACAAATTAAACCATAACCAAACACTTATGAAATATTATAATTCTTGCATTTCAATTAATTCAATTCAAATGAACTTTGAAAAAATCAAGAAAATGTAACTGTGTCAGGGTAAAACACAACCAAACACTACTGAAATATTCCAACTCTTTCATTTTAATGAAAGAAATTCAAAATGAACTTTGAAAAATGAAGAAAATGTAACTCTTACAATTTAAACCACTAAGAAAAAAAACTTGAAAAGTAAAAGTAATGAATTGAATATAAGTTATAACAAATGAAACATGAAAAATTATTAGCATTTAGATTTGAAAAGGTAAACCAAAAACAAAAACTAATGAAATATTCCAACTTTTACATTTCAAGGAAAGAAATTCAAAATGAACTTTGAAAAATAATGAAAATGTAGCTTTGTCAATTTAAACCACAAACAAACCCTACTTAAATATTCCAACTCTTGCATTTCAATGAATAAAATTCAAAATGAACTTTGAAAAATCAATAAAATGTGACTTTGACAAGGTTAACCTTAAACAAACACTAATGAAATATTACAACTCTTGCATTTAAATTAAAGAAATTCAAAATTAACTTTGAAAAATAAAGAAAATGTAACTGTGACAAGGTAAACCACACACTACTAAAATACTCCAACTCTTGCATTTCAATGAAAGAAATTCAAAATGAACTTTTAAAAATCAAGAAAATGTAACTGTGACAAGGTAAACCACAACCAAACACAATACTGAAACATTCCAATTCTTGCCTTTCAACAAAAGAAATTCAAAATGAACTTTGAAAAATCAAGAAAATGTAACTGTGACAAGGTAAACCACAACCAAACACTACTGAAACATTCCAACTCTTGCATTTCAACGAAGGAAATTCAAAATGAACTTTGAAAAATCAGACCTTTTGAGGGGGAGGGGCCGGGGGGAGGGGGTCGTTCTGTGTCTCAATGCAAAAAAAAAGTGTAAAAAATGGGGGAGGGAAGGGGAGGGGAGGAGGGGAGGAGGAGGAGGAGGGAGGAGGAGGAGGGGAGGAGGAGGAGGGGAGGGGAGGGGGGAAGGGGATGGGAAGGGGAGGAGGAGGGAGGAGATGGAGGGAGAGGGGCCCCTTTGGGGGGCCAAAGGGGAGAGGGGCCCTTTTGGGCCCCGGGGGGGGGGTTTGGGGGAACCTTGAGGGCCGGGGGGCCCTTTGAGAGCCCAGTGGACCTTTGAGGACCGGTGGCTTCCTTCGGGGTTGGGGTAGAGGGATTGGAACCCTTTGGGGTTGGGGTAGAGGACCTCACAGCACTGTTCAATGAAACTTGTGTATTATAACGACCATACTCAAAACCTCAACCGCAAATTCTTCATAAATCATCTTTTAAAATGTCTCTAAATGTTTCGCCGAAATAATTCCATAACCTGTCTAAAACAGTTTCGCCCAAATAATCCCTAAACGTAATTCAGCGTGTTCCTTTTGTTTTTGGCATCTCTGTGCTAAGACATTTCAAATTAATAAGAAACCTGAGTCCCGCGCTAAAACAATTCATCGCTAAGATGTTTCTTGGAGAATTTTTTTCCATGGCTTTTGGTTATTAATATTCTTTGGAGTTCGACCAAAAGAGTTGTTTCCGAGGCAAAGACATTAATGACTTGGATCTGTTCCTGGAGAATTGTTTCTATGCGAAAATTTTTAAAGTCTGACAGATGATGTCATTGGTTGATTGATCTGTCAAGAAAGGGGAATTAATTTGTTGTTTCTAAGGGGAATTATTGATTCACGATAGGTGAATTGAGGTCGACAGCACAGGTGTTCCAAATTCCCAATCGCTTTAATTAACCACGTGCTCTCCCAAATGACTTTATTGCGTGCCCAAAACAACAACAACAACATTGACCCCATTAACCACGTGTTCTCCCTAATGACTCTGCGCAAAACAACAACAACAACATCGACCTTGACATTCGCTGAGAGCGCGCACTTACAACAACAACAACATCAACACCTTTGGAAATTTAGGTCATTGACACACTTTGATTACGCAATCAATTTCTCAGGAATCCATCTCCCCTAGGGACTCTATGCCCATATTAGGACCATAAACCACGTGGTTCGTTCTGTATCAATAGGGGCCATTCTACTTACTTTTTAGGCACCTTTTAAAAGTTGGAGGGAGTATTTTTAATGAGATTACATAAAAATATATTTTTCAAATTATACAGGTAAAAAATGTTCCCTCCCCCCTTTAAGTACCGCTCTGAATAGCAAAACTAAGGCACCCTACCTTGAAAAGAGACTTTCCTATCAAAATTTACGAAAAAGTTACGTTTTTAAGAGTTGGACGTTACGAAACTTTTTGGTCTGGTGGCAACCCTGATTTTACTAGACCTGGTGAATTTCAGCGTTGCCAACACGGTACAATTGTTTGTTTACAATTGTTGTACAATTGTTTGTTTTTGGTTCAATTTCGAGGTCCAGGCACAATACGGTACATTTGAAAAATTTTCGGTACAATCCAAATTTTAACGTCGTTCACACCTCGTGAACGATGTTGTTGGCGAATATGGTTTCGAAGATCTGTGCAAAATCATCAAGAAGCAGAAATTCTCGATAATATTTGATAAAATCACAGACTTGAGTAGCAAAAAGAGCCTGGTTATTGTTATTCGCCATCTTGATCTGAATGGTGTTGATCGAGAAGACAGTTTTCCTGTAAGAGACTCCCTCTTATGACTTATGGAAGTTCAGCAATGTACAGCCGAAAATATTTGCCAGGCCATAACTATGCTACTTTTTCAAGTAACTGGAACTCCAAAGGCATACCTAAAATGATTTGCCGCAGACGATACGTCGATAATGGTAGGGGAGCAACGTGGTGGCTTGGCAAAGCTGTCAGAAGACTTCCTAAGTCTTTTTGTACTTGGTTTTTCATGCCACTTAATTCACATATGTGCTAGTGCTGCCTACAAACAATTACCAAAAGAAATTGAAGATTTTTGTCAGGATGTATACGGCTATATTTTTGTCGCAGCCCAAAACGGGCCAGTCAGATTTTAGAATTGCAAAAGTAAATGGAATTGGAGGAACATCGAATTTTGAGACTTATAGCAACTTGATGGTTGTCTAGACTAGCCGTTGTAGCTCGATATTTGGAGCAGTGGGATTGCTTGACTTTATTCTTCCGTGCGGAAACTCTTAAAGAAGCCAACATGCCGGGGAAGGCTACTGCGATGCTAAAAAAAACTGCTGTGAGTGGTTTTCAAGGCTTACTTTGGCTTCCTGGTCTAAATTTTGAAGTGTATCGAAGACCTAAACAAGCAATTTCATTCAGAAGACACCTAGATTCATCTTGTCTAAAATCATTTTTCTGAAGTGTACAAGACAATAGCATCCCTATTTTTGTTGCCTAGAAAGTGATTACCAAAGAAAGTTATTCCCGCCTCGTAAACCGACATGACACCAACTACTACGTCAATGTCAAGGACGTGGATTGGGGGAACGAGTGGAAGTAATTTTTACCAAACCAAAGGTATCTCTATCTGCTGCAGTTGAGTTTTAAAAAAGTTTAGGAAATTTTTGATGGTGCTCTGTGATGAGATGAGAAAACTCTTTTTCAACTTCAGGTATTCATCAGTAAGAAACTTCGATAGGCTTCATCCAGGCTATGCTATGGGAGTAGAGTAAAATCAGCCAAACCTGGCACCGCTTCTGGCTCAGTTTCTGAATTTAATGATTGACAATGATCTGGAAGATATCTTCCGAGAGGAGAAGAGATAACCATTTTGCTCTGAGCTTGGTACTTCGATTGACTCAGATCCAGCCGGCAAAAAGACGTTTATGGGTCAAAGTGGTTTCCTCTGCTTGGGCATTTCATTTTAAGACTACTTTTTCTCCCACACGCTTCCGCTGCTGCTGAGCTAACTTACTCAGCTGTCAATCTGAACAAAACCAGCATTAGAAATCGTCTCGGTTTCATCACCTTGAACGGGCTTCTCAGTGGAAAAATGATCGTCTCAAAGAATTGAAAACCATCCTTGAAAACGGTTCTGCGTCACAAGTGAATTAACTGTGGAGAGGGATATGAAAAAAATGGGCTACAAGAAGAAACAGCAGAAAAAATGACCAATTAGCACAAATGTTCCTCTTTTTTTTAATTTTACAATTTTATTACCTTTGTACTGTTCAACCTGATTTCTTGTGCAATATAGTCGAAATACTTCTGTTAAATTGATTTAGTTTTGATTAATAGAATGGATCCAGAACTTATGCAGGGGGACCAATGGATTATGTGGTCAACGTGGAATTCGCCGGTGGGTAGCATAGTCCGTGGACCCATGGTAATCTATGGTGTTAGTCACTTTCATGGCGTGATTGCTGATATGTTTTGTTTGTAGCTTCTGGTGCTCGTTACTCATCCTATAGGTGGATTATAAGTTGTTGACATTACGTTATTGGACTTCTTACTTTATCTTTTATTCGCCTTGATACCCAAAATTTTGAAAGAAAGGATTAACCCTGACAATCAGATTCGGGAACGCTTTCAGAAAATTTTACTGTAACCTTCTTCTAAAATGCTTTTAGCGGTTTGGGTCTGCTATTTTGTTAAGCTGAGAAAGTCTATAGAAGCATTCTTCATATTTCAAGCTATGAGGTTGCTGCTGCCTTGGGTTTTTTTCCTGCTCTTACCCTAAAACCCTTTCTCAGTTTTCAGCGAAATCAATGAGACATAACTACCAGCGAGCGTCGCAAAGCGACGCAAGCGGCGAATTTTTAACCTACTGTTCAGATGGTACAAATTAATCTCGTGTGCCACAACTTTGGTCGGAAAACTGGTACAATTTATCTCAAACCGTTGGCAACGCTAGTGCCAGGTGGTGAAATGCATTGGAAATGTATAGCTTGGGCTATATATTTGCACATTAGGTGGGGGGGGATGTTAATCTATAGCGGGGTTTTCTGCATATTATGAAGTAAGAATTGTTTTCTTAACATGTTTCCTTCTCAATAGCCCCTAACCTAGAGCTTTACTAAAGAAAGAAACCAAGAAATAGGGGGAAGAGGATGTTAAAATTTTATTCCTCTGACCTTCTAGTTACAGTCTTAGGCTGAACACCAAATTTGCTGATTTATTTGAGAATTCTTTTGTAATTGCCATTGTGGATCAACTGCTGGACGAAAAATAAGCACAATAAAAATGATATTAAATATTGCTAATTATTGCAATATTGCTAATATATAAAAAAATATTGCTAAATATTGCACAATAAATATTGCTAATTACGTATTATAGTGACCACACTGTTGTTCTTGATCTGTTGTACGGGTTTCTCTGTTTGCACTCGGAGATAATTAACTTAGCCTGAGTGAGATAAACTACTATGCAAGTATATTTTAATTAAATATTTAATATATTGAATTGATTAAGTTAGGTATTTAATATTATGCGCTCTGGACGGCCTGCTTTCCATAATCTCTTTTGTAGTGCCCACATTCATAATGCAGTTTTTGAATTTATAACAAAATCTATTAACCGTAAACTTTTCTAAAACACTTTTTTGTGATATTTTCTACACTTTCGTCAAGTGCTAGAAATGGTCAAATCACGGTTTCAGGAAATGTGATAAAAAGAGTAACAACAATGTAGTGCTTGGGGTTTTTAATTGATGAAAACATGTCGTGCAAAAGCCATTCAAGTGCAATAGCTGAAAAATTAAGCATAGACCTTGGAGTGATGCGAAGAATTAAAAATCTAGTCCCAAAAAAGATTCTAATTTTTTTTTCTGTATTTATTCCATATATTAGCTATTGATGCTTCATATGGGCAAGTAATTTTGTAAACAACTATGGAATAGTTTGTTTGATCAGAATGAAATGAAAATTTTATTGTAGTTATGTTAGACAGAGAATCTTGCACCAAAATTATAAAGTTCTTTTTATCTCGAGAGTAGAGAATTATGAGCATTGAAAAAAATAGCCCGAATCATTTACTGGATAATTGGTATTCCATTGCTTGCATTTTGCAGGTCAGGATGGCTGAGTGGTCCGAGGCGCCGTGTTCAGGTCGAAGTCCGGTCTTCCGCGCGTGGGTTCGAATCCTACCTATGACAAAGTTTTCCCATTTCAAAGGCAATAATGTATCATGTTGGTAAAGTTTTTATTTATTATAGTCAATTTTATGCTCTTTTAGATTCGCTTCCTGCACAAGTTTTTTGGTTTACTGCCACAGAAGTTTTACCGGTGACATAACTAAAAAAGTTGACTGTTTTAGGAAAGTAGAAAAAACTCTTATAGGTAATGCAGTATGGTTGATGTATTATACTGTCTAGCTATAATCTTCAATAAATGAGCCATTGTCTAGCCATTTGAATATCAGATACAACGCAATAGCGCTATTTGTAATCGTAGGTAGTGAAATAGCGCTTGTTAAGTAAAATAATCTCAAGAAGAAAGTTAAACTAAATGAAAACATACTGTATGCGTACAGATTTTCCAAAAAGCTTATCAGCAATGTTTATGGAACTGCTTACCGTATCAAGATGAAATTTCACGGGCATCGTGAAGGGGAGGTTCAACTGACCAAAAGCTCAAAATTTACATGCTACTACTTTTATTAAAACAATACTACTACTGCTACTACTGCTCCTACTACTACCGCAATTACTATGATACTAGTACTATTAACGCTAAGGACATTAAGGCGAAAATTTGAAGAATATTAAGGAGGAATTTAGACTAAATCAAAACACACTATGTGCTTTCAGATTGTCTAAAGGGTGTATCTCAAGAATATATTTGGGTTTTAAGCTGAAACTTTCAGAAAATGCTTAAAGCGGAAGATCAATTGACCAAAAGGTAGTATGTGCTTCCTACTACTAATGCAACTACCTTTACTACTTTTACCACTACTACTGCAGTATTGCTACTCCAACTACTACATCTCTTACAACTACTTGTAAGGCTAAGAGTATTAAAAAGAAAAGGGCGTCAAAAAAATGGCCAAAACGTTATATCAGTAATATTTTTGGAACGGCTTACTGATTAAAGATAATATGTTAATACTACTGCTGCCACTAGTACCAGTGCTATTGCTGCTACTACAACTAGTCCTACAGCTAGTATACTACTGTGACCACTATTACAACTATGCCTAAGGGTATGAGAGTGAAATTCGTAGGGAATATTTAGGGGGAAGTTGAACTGAACCACAACATGCCGTCTGTATGGAGGTTTTCAAAAGAATCTAACAACAGTATCTTAGGAGCGCTTTGGTATTTCAAGTTGAAACTTACAGGGCTTGTTGTAGGGGACGTTGAACAAACCAAAAGACAATAATTATATCCTAATATTACTGCTACTACTACTACTACTGCTCCTGATACTGCTGCTACTATTACTACTACTATTATTACTACTACTACTACTACTAGAGCTAAAGCGACTACTATTAGTTTTACTGCGACTGCTACAGCTGCTACTACTATTACTACTATCACTGCTACTAATTAAGGCGAAAATTTTGGAGAATGTTGAAACAGTGGTGAACTAAATTAAAACACACTATGTGCATACAAGTTGCCAAGAAGACGTATCAGCAATGCTTCAGGAATGGTTTATGATATTAAGTTGAAAATTTCTACCTGTGTTGAGGGGGACTTTGAAGATTTTGAGGGGATATGTACTACTACTAATGCTACTGCTACAGCTATTGCTACTACGCAAGCTAAGGGTATTAAGGTGAAGCTTTCGACGAAGGTTTAGGCGGAGATGAACTAAATCAAAACGAGCTATGAGCACGTATATAGTCAAAAGGGTGAAACAGCAATACCCTTTTGATAGCCTGTATATCCATAGTGTGTTTTAATTTTGTATAACTCCCCCTCAACATTTCCTAAAATTTTCATTTTAGTACACATAGAATTAGTAGCAGTTGTAATAGAAGTAGTAGTTGATGTTGTTGTATTGGTAATCGTAGTAATGATAGTAATATTGGGAGTTGCGTGCGCATACTGCTTTTTGATCAAGAGATCTTCCCACTTAAGCTTTCCCTGGAAGTTCCAACTTAATTCCCTAATTCATTCACGAGATACGCCCTTTTGATAATCTACACGCACATAATGTGTGTTGGATTTAGTTCAAATTTCTCCTCTATATTGGCCCTTTTGACTTCATGACAGTAGTGATAATAATAGGAGCAGTAGTAGCAGTAGTAATTTTGTATAAGTAGTAGTATCCGCAGTATTAATAGCAATATTTGCATAAACATGTTGCAGTTGGCTAGTAGAACATCCCTCTCACGATACCCTGGAAGTTTCAGGTTGATACGGTAAGCTATTCCAAAGATATTGCTGATATGTCTTTTTGACAATCTGTATGCACATAGTGTGTTCTGATTTAGTTCCTCTTCCCCTCGACACTTCCTCGAATTTTAGCTTCAATATTTTTAGCCTTGGAAGTACTCGCTAGAAAAGCTGGAGCTGTAGGGACAGTAGAGGTAGTAAAAGTAGTGGTAGCAGCTGTTGTAGTATCTCCGAACACTTTCGAGAGGCAACGCTATTGCGTTGGCTATAGTAAAGGCCATACGGCTTCAATGTGTTATTATTTATTTTTTTTCCCAGAGGCACTTCATATGGAAGGGGTCGTTGTAGAAACTCCAAAGGGAGCTTATTCGATTGGAAATTGAGAGTTCTAGTGCCCTTTTTAAGGGTCAAAAGTGATTGGAAGGCAACTAACACCCCTTCCAGGCCCACCAGTTCCCCAAACACGTCCGATCAAAATTTTGAGATAGCCATTTTGTTAAGCGTAGTTGATTTACGGATAGAAATTATGTTTTTGAGGAGGACACTCCCCCACAGCCCTCAGGGCAAGGGTTGTAAGTTATGCCCTGGGGGCATATAAGGTTTTTATAGAAAGCTTTGTCGTAGAAACTTCAAAAAGGCACTTCATATGGAAGGGGACGTCGTAAAAACTTCAAAGGGGCTCATTTAATTGTAAATCGGGAGTTCTAGTGCCCTTTTTTAGGGTCAAAAGTGATTGGAAGGCAACGAATACCACTTCTACGCCGATCCATTACCCCAAACACATCCAATCAAAATTTTTAGATAGCCATTTTGTTCTACGTTGTTGATTTCCACATAGAAATTATGTTTTTGAGGAGGACACTCCCCCACAGCCCTCAGGGCAAGGGTTTTAAGTTATACCCTGGGGGAATATAAGCTTTTTATAGATGGCTTTGTCGTAGAAACTTCAAAAAGGGCTCATTCGATCGGAAATTCAAATGGCTAGTGCCTTTTTTAATACTTGAAAGTGATTGGAGGGCAACTAACCTACGTTTTTGAAAATTCTGGAAAATAGATCTTTGAAGATGACAACCACCCCCCCCCCCCCCGACAGCCCTCAGGGCAAGGGTTGTAAGTTATGCCCTGGGGGCATATAAGGTTTTTATAGAAAGCGTTGTCGTAGAAACTTCAAAAAGGGCTCTTTCGATTGGAAATTGAAATGGCTAGTGCCCTTTTTAATGATCGAAAGTGATTGGAAGGCAACTAACACTCCTTCCACGCCCAGCATTTCCCCAAGCACATCCAATAAAAATTTTGAGATAGCCATTTTGTTTAACGCAGTTGAAAGCTCTGGAAATTATATCTTTGAGCATGACACTCCCTCCCAAGGTCTTCAGGGCAAGGGTTATTAGTTATGCCCTGGGGGCATATATGGTTCTTATGGGAGGAATGCTCGTATAAACTTCAGAGAAGGCTCATTTGATTGGAAATTGAAAGTTCTAGTTCACTTTTAAGCGTAAAAAGACATTGGAGGGTAACCATGCCCTTTTTTCCCAAATATATCCGATAAAAATTTTGAGATAGCTATTTTGTTAAAAATAGTTCAAAGATCATATAACAAAAACTCCAGTGTCGACACAAACCCCCAGGGCCCGGAGGCAGGCGTTATAAGTTATGCCCTGGGGGTATATATGGTTCTTATGGAAGGATGCTCGTATAAACTTCAAAGAAGGCTCATTCGATTGGAAATTGAAAGCTCTAGTTCAATTTTTAAGAGTCAAAAGATATTGGAGGGCACCTATCCCCCCTCCACGCCCTTTTCTTCTCAATCCCATCTGATAAGAACTTTGAGATAGCTATTTTTACAAAATTAGTTCAAAGACCATATAACGAAAACTCCGGGGTCGACACAATCCCCCAGGGCCCCAAGGCAGGCGTTGTAAGTTATGCCCTGGGGGATTATATGGTTCTTATGGAAGGGTTGCACGTAAAAACTTCAGAGAGGGCTAATTTGATTGAAAATTGAAAGTTGTAGTTCAGTTTTTTTTTAGAGTCAAAAGAGATTGGAGGGCAACTAGACCCCCCCCCATGCCCCTTTTTTTCCGAATGCATCCGATAAAATTTTGAGATATCCATTAAGTTAAAAATTGTTCAAAAATCAGATAACAAAAACTCAGGTGTCAACACAACCCCCCAGGGCCAGGGGGCAGGTGTCGTAAGTTATACGCTGGGTCATATATGGTTCTTATGAAAGGATACTCGTATAAACTTCAGAGAGGACTCATTTGACTGGAAATTGAAAGTTGGAGTTCACCTTTTAATAGTCAAAAGAGATCCAAGGACAACTAGCCCCCCACCCCTTCTTTCTCCAAACCCATCTGATGAAAATTTTGAGATAGAAATTTTGTTAAAAATAAAATAGTTCAAAGGTTGGACAAGAAAAATTCCGATGTCAACACAACCCCCCAGGGCCCGGGAGAAGGCGTTCTAAGTTATGCCCTTAGGGCATGTATGGTTCTTATGAAAGGGATGCTCGTATAAACTTCATAGAGATCTCATTCGATTGGAAATTGAAAGTTCTCGTTCACTTTTTAAGAGTCTTTTTGTAGTATCCTATATTCTCTATATTCGCCCTTTTGACTTCATGCCAGTAGTGATAATAATATGAGCAGTAGTAGCAGTAGTAATGTTGTATCAGTAGTAGTAATAACAGTAGTATCCACAGTATTAATAGCAATAGTTGCATAAACATATTGCAGTTGACTAGTAGAACATCCCTGTCACGGTGCCCTGGAAGCTTCAGCTTGATACGGTAAGCCGTTCCAAAGATATTGCTGATATGTCTTTTTGACAATCTGTATGACAATCTGATTAAAAAGGGCACTAGTCACCCCAATTTCCAATCGAATGAGCCCTTTTCGAAGTTTCTTCGACAACTCCTTCGATACGACGTGCCTGTTGAAGAAAGAAGAAGAAGAAGAAGAAAAAAAACACATTGTGCCCACATCGTTCTTTACTTAGGCAGCGCTAGCGCGCTGCCTATGATGAACGGGAAGGCGGTCCTTATCTTAACTCAGCAAAATTGGAATAGCAGGGTTTCAAGCTGTCACCTGATTTTAAAAGACAAAATCGCAAAAAAGTGGACAGATTTGAAGAATTTTATTCGCTCTCAGCACAAGCCTTTAGTAAAGTTGAGGAAAGACTAGTAATTTAAAAAAGGAAGAAGAATCAATTAAAGAAAAACTTAAGGACGATTGATCAAATATTTACAAGAAAGAATACGCTTATTTAGGGTAAACTATTTGACAATTTATAGATTATGCAATTTTTGATTGTTTACACAGGATGTGTCATTAGGAAATGGAAAAATATTCTAACCTGGTTGTGTCGCAAAAGAGCACGGGTCTAAATCTGAAACTTCAGTGGATGGTGAGGGGTATTTCTAACTAAATAAAAAACCACTGTGTGCATCCTGGTTATATGGAAGGAGGAATAAAATTTGAAAATAATTATTTAGAGAAAAAAAACATAAGGATACTTGATAAAATATCGACAATAAAAAATATGGTTATTTTGGGTCAAATTATTTGGCAATTTAATAATTAAGCAATTTTTCGATTGTTTACACACAGAATTTATCACTGACAAAAAAGGGGGGGGGATGTTTCAGCCCACATGTGATCCAAAAGAGTAAGGGTGTCAATGTGAAACGTTAGTGAATATTGATGGGTATTATTTAACTAAATCAAAGGACACTATTATGGACATATGGCTTATAAAAAAGGCGTATCTGTAATGCCACAGGAATAGCTAAGGGTTTTATCTTGAAACTTTCAGGCCCCCTACTGTTGCCACTTCTGCAACAGCTGCGACAATTCATTAATTTGCTTTAAACTACTTGCGACTATGACCACTTCTAATTGGGACTGCTTTCAGGTAATTTTAAAAGGGTTATTGATCAACATCATAGCATATTATTTGCATGCGGGTTGTTAAAAATTTCTATCATTAATAGCTTTAGAACAGCCGAGGGTATTAAGTTGAAACTTTCAGGGCTTGTTGAAATGGATGTTGGAAAGTAATTGAGGGGGGGGGGGGCTACAAATCTGACAACTCAGATTCATATATCTTTGGCACCTCGTCCCCAACAGACCCTGAGGCAAGATTGAAAATTTACACGATTTATCGATTTTTTTTCGTGTAGTTTTTATGATTGAGAAGGGGGAGGGCTATATCCTGGGTATAACAAAAATAAGGATGAGGATATTACGGTGAAACTTCATGACTTTTTTACCATTTTGAAAAAAATGGCTAATTTTGATAAAATGTCTTCGGGAGAAGGGCACCGAAAAAGGGCTTGGGAGGGTAATGGGTTGGCATCAATCCCTTTGACTCTTATAAAAAGCACTAAAACTTTCAATTTTTAGCTGAATGAGCACCTTCCAAAATTTCTACGACAACTCCTTCCATGCCGAAAAAGATTAATAAATTGAAACCCTATTGCTCTCTTCTTATACTGCGTTTCAGAAATTCTGATTGAAAACAACCAACAATTTCATCATTTCAACACAAAATTTAAAGAGGGCTAATTAAATGGTAATAAAAGGATTTATTCTGGTACGCAAAAATTGAGCAGAGTGAGTGGAGAGAAACGACCCAGCCTATAGAAATAAAAATACGTATATCATTAGGTCGTAATAAAACATACTGCACAACATACATTTTATACCTCTATCCCTGCTTGATCAAGTAGAAAAAAATGTTAATAACTTAAAAGAAAAAAATACTTTGTTATTATTAATTATTCGGTATGGCATGAAAAAAAGATATAGGAACAGTGCAATTCATCTTTTCTTCTAATTTAAACACTTTACCAGGAAACTTCTTATTACACTTCGAAAATTTATATATATTGAGTTTCTAGAGTTGCTTCCAACTTAGCTCTATCCAAAATAATGTGAAAATGGGGGTACGCAAAGATTCTACAGTTGAAAGTATCCCATCAGAGTTAGCTTCGGGAAAACATATAAGTAATGTTTGGGTTCCACCCCTATTTCTTTTCTTTTCAGATAAATGACCCATTTTCTTCTCTGTAATTACATTTGACTATAGGATAATTTTTAATCCTAAGTTGAATTCTGGTTGCTAAGTTAGATGCTTTCGCAATAAGTAAGCTTTGAACTGAAGTCTGTTTTGAACTTCCTGGTCCGAATCATTGAAAGGTAAAGTAAGAAAAAGTAGAATAGGTTCTGAATGTGGATTGAGAGGATTGGCTGGGCCAAGTGAAGGTCCACCCTTATGAAAAGTTGCTGTACAGAATATTATTTTTGAGTATTCTACTTTGAGACCCCGTATAGGGAGTCTGTAATGGGAATTTATAGATGTGCTTATTGTGACCGTTTCGAAAAATACAAGTAATATATTTTCTACAAATTGTGTACTCATTTTCCCGGAACCCAGGCAGGTTAGGAACAGAGTTACGAGATACCGTTATTATTATATTGACAGGGGGGTTCGTTACCTCAATGGAGATAGTTAGAGATTTTTAGTGGTGACCCGGGTTTGGGTACACCCTTGGGCCTTAGAATTTGGCCATTAGACCGCTCGATAACGTTATCATACCCTGGGGCAGGGTATACTGTAAATTGGGTATTACCAAACCCGATATTTACAGAACCAGTGTGGTAGACGCGGGCATCCCATAAAATTTGGCACCGCCAGGGGTTTTTCCTACAGTAAATGGTTTAGCACCATTTTTGCACCAATAAGTGGCGACAGCCGTACCTTACCACAACAATACTGGTGGCATTGTAACCTACCAGAATAACACTGGTGCCAGCGGTGGTTACCGGTATAATATTGGTAGCAGCAAGAAAAAGAGCTACCAACAGCACTGGTAGTAAAAGAATTTTTGTTTTCGAAGAGACAAGTTAGTTTAGCTTACAGACTAGCCTATTGTGATTACACATAAAGAGAAGAAAAATACGGAATCAATTAATAAAATTATGTAGATTTGAATAGGCTGTGCCTTATCAGACAGTAAAAAAAATCAATACGAATCAATATATCGCGCGACTAATTAGTGTGAAAAAATAACAGGCTAATTGACACGCAGCAGTTTTTCGCGAGAGACCGGAAGTAACATGGGTGAAAGAATTTTTATTTAGACTGAAGAACTATTTTGAAGTTAACGGAATTATGAAATAATGTCAGACAGAGATAAGATTAACTCAAGACCGAGAAGGGCGAGTGAAGCTCGCCCTTCTCGAATCTCTAACATAGTGAATCTCTAACATAGAAAAAGTAGGAAAATAGAAAGAAAGGCTAATGTGGAGGCCTTTGAGAGAGAGCATCAAGAATATAAAGAAAGAGACAAGGAAGAAATAATATGTGAAAAAACAATACAAATTCACCCCTCAGAGGCTGTGCCAAATGAAGGGGAGTTGCATGTTAGAGATAATACAGATGTGGAACGAATGAATTCAGATAATTAATTAGGAAGATATAATGACAGAAGGAATCAAAATAGTCTGAATAGCAGGAGTAGCAGAAGCTCAAAGTCCAGAAGGGGTTCACGAAAAAGTACTCTTGTAGATATGACACAATATTTATTAAACCACATGAAAGAGAGAAAGGAAGAAAGAATAGCCAAAGAGCAAAAAGAGGAGAATGATAGAAAAGAAAGAAAGAAAGAAAGGAAACAAAGAATAGAGGTGGGCGAAAGAAAGCACCTAGAGTATATGAAAAAATTACAGGATGGGATAGATCAAATTGAACAAAATAGTCAGGTCAATGAAATACTTCATCAGGCCCGTATTGACAAAATTGAAAAAGATAGTCAAGCCAATGAAATACGTCTTCAGGCCCGTATGGACAAAATTGAAAAAGATAGACAAGCCAATGAAATATATCATCAGGCTCGTATGGAAACCCTTACTAAAGCTTGTGAAGCCCGTAAGGGAAGGCCAATCAGTGAGAGATTATCAGAGAGTTATTAGATAGTAAATGCTGTAACCAAAAAATATACAACTTTATTGACTACGGGGGGAGGTGGACCGGCCCATAAAACAAATTAGGAGGCTGCACCGCCCTGTCGGAAAAATGAAATGCTTGATGCTCAAAATGTTGATAATCTGGTAAAATTTGATTCCTCGGTGCCTTTTTCTAAAAATTACCGTAATAGAGATGAGAAAGTAACCTATAAAAGAACAAATTGGACTATAGCCCATAATGAAGGAAACATTGACAAGTTTGTGAAATCACAAAAAATAGAAGGAAAATTAAACGGAAAATTGACCGAAATGGTAATTGACTCATGGAGTGAGCAAACTTTTGTGCGAATTGACCTAATTATAAAGACGGAAATAGACCATAAAAATAATTTTGCAACAGTGTGTTATTATGGAGATAAACACCAATGCCCACCTGCTTGGGTAAGAATAGAAATTGCGAAGAAAGACGGTACGGTCCAGAGAAAAATGATAAAAGTAGGCTTAGTACCTACTCTGGCAGTGGATGTTTTAGTAGGAGGAGACTTTGGAGATATCTGAAATCGGAAATCCAAATTTTTTCAGAAAATGGAAAATTTGAGAACACTTTTAACGAGTGTGAGACGCCGAAAAATGTTTGCCAAAATGAAACGCTGATTGTACGAGAGAAAAAGGAGACGAAATTTATTGCACACGCTTTTCTTCGCAAAGTTCGTGAAATTTTAGTACATATGAAAAACCAAATGTCAGAATTCAGTTCCCATTTGATAACGAACTATTTGTTTCGGAGGTAAAAGTAAAGAAAACTAAGAGGGAGAAAAGAGATATTAAACGGAGCTACAATGAAGTAATGCAGTCAAAGACGGTGGACACTGGAGTCCAAATCAGATTTAACGATGATTTATTATTTTGCGCCATGGAAAAAATTGAGAACAGTGAAAAAGAACAAATAAATGCAAAAAAAGAGACAACATTTGGAGATTCAGCCTGCAGTGGCAAAAAATAAAAAATGTTGGATGGGCTGTGCCTTGATAACATAGATAATATGGGGAAAAAAGAGGTCAAAGACCCATGGGGAATAAAACAAGATGGTTACAAAATAGAGATGAATGACCTACAACGGGTTGGGGGAAAGTTGGGAGATATTGAATGTCGAGTCGGATTGGAATTACTTGAGAAGGAATCTGAGATTAGTACTATCAACTCAAAAGATATGTCGGTCCTTTATGAAGGGGAGGAATCCTTTTGGGAAGATCCCCTGCGGGAAGTCGTGAAATATAGCCCTTTTCCTCAACGCACAACTGGCGGACAAGTTGTGATCCCTTTACCGAGGCTTTGCCTCTCTGATCTGGAGTCCTTGGGGGATACTCTCTTCCATTCACTTCACATTCCACCCGAACCTGTGTCCAGTAACCCTATTCATAGTTGTTATTCTTCATGGGAATCGACAATTATTTTCGGCAAACCATATTTAGTATCCAAGTTTCATCTTCAATTAGCATCAACGCATATTCTTCATTTGATTATCCCAGGGGAGGGAACTCAGAAAAAAGGCGATTCATGGTTCGCTCAAAATTTTACTTCATTCCCAGTACCCTTATCGTTTTCACAGGCCTTTGCATGTTTGGCCTTAGATTATTTGAAATTATGTCAAGGGGCAATTTTATTTTTTATTAAGATGTGGGGTTGTTTCCACAGATGGAAATTAAGAGGCTAGGGCAGCCAATTTTTCATGATGGCTGGCATCATCAAATGTGCCAGAAATTGATTCTCTGCTCCTCTCAGATATGAACTCGTGAGAGAGATAAAATTTGTGTTTGATTGTGCTGCGCACGATCATTTTCTATGAATCTTGGGGTCTTCAACTTTCAAAACCTAATGCAGATGCTATACGATAGAGACCATGGTGGTTCTACGGTAGAGACGTGTGGATAACGATAGATCCTGAGCCAAGCGGTGGAAGTACAGGCACTGGTGGAAGAAAGAAGACAAAGGGATTCTTTAAACTTGAAGTTAAGTGTTATATTTGTAAGGGTGGACCAGCGCGGCGCGTTGGTGGTCATTTATCTTACGGGGGGAGGTGTTGGGGTTCCACCCCTGTTTCTTTTCTTTTCAGATAAATGACCCATTTTATTTTCTGTAATTACATTTGCCTATAGGATAATGTTTAATCCTAAGTTGAATTCTGGTTGCTAAGTTAGATACTTTCGCAATAAGTAAGCTTTGAACTAAATTCTATTTTGGACTTCCTGGTCTGAGTCATTGAAAGGTAAAGTAAGAAAAAGTAGAATGGGTTTTGAATGGGGATTGAGAGGATTGGCTGGGCCAAGTGAACGTCCACCCCTATGAAAAGTTTCTGTACAGAATATTATTTTTGAGTAGTCTACTTTGAGACCCCGTATAGGGAGTCTGTAATGGGAATTTATAGATATGCGTATTGTGACCGTTTCAAAGAATACAAGTAAGATATTTTCTACAAACTTTGTACTCATTTTCCCCGAAACCAGGCAGGGTAGGAACAGAGTTACGAGATACCGTTATTATTATATAGACAGGGGGTTCGTTACCTCCAAGGAGATAGTTAGGGATTTTTAGGGGTGACCCGGGTTTTGGTACATCCTTGGGCCTTAGAATTCGGCCATTAAACCGCTCGATCACGTTATCATACCCTGGGGCAGGGTATACTGTAAATTGGGTATACCCAAACCCGATATTTACAGAGCCGGTTTGGTAGACGCGGGCATCCCATAAAATTTGGCACCGCCAGGGGCTTTTCTCTCCAATTAATGGTTTAGTACCATTTTTGGACCAATAAGTGGTGACACCCGTACGTTACCACACCAATGCTGGTGGCATTATAACCTACCAGTATAACACTGGTGCCAGCGGTGGTTACCAGTATAACAAGTAAATATAAGTATTCAGCAAAAATCATGCTTTATGAATGATGATGAATTAGAAGAACCGTTCCTCTACAAGGGCACAAGTTCTTTCCCATTCTTGGCTTTCTTGAAATCTTGCCTCCCATGAAATGTTAGTGTATCCTGAGGTAAAATTCTGTTAACGTCAAATGGGACCTAGCTATTATGTTTATCCTCTTTTCATACTGAGGATCAGGATAAAAACTAAAATGTCAAAGTTGGCTCTGAAGTTTGCTTAGTTATTAGGCTTTTAGGTTGAAACTTTCAGGGCATGATGAGGGGGATGTTCAACTGATATAAAGGCAATACTTACATACAACTACACTTTAAAAAAAAAATGTTTGAGATTCGACAAAAATTTTTTGTTATGTTTATCAGCAAAAATCACACAAGGGTTCTCGATATTAGTTAAAAAACATTGGATTCAGAGTGTAAAATATGTTGAGAATTGGTATTTTTAAGAACAGGGTAGCAGCTTCACAAATTTTCTAGTTAAGAAAAATCACAAAACAAATGTACTACGAAACAAAATCGCCTATAAAAGTTTTATGCAAATATAATATTTGTAGACAAATTTTTGTGAAAGCACTTTCTAGACGTTTAAATTAAACTTTTTTCAACTCAGATCAACCTAAATTTGTACTCTCTTTTTTATTCAAAAAGACAATTATCTTCTTTTTTCTGTCGTAATTCCAACCTTCGATTCGAATTACTATATATCACACTAATTTAAATGTCACCTTAATCAAATTCAATATGATATTCTGAAAAATTTGATCTAGCATACAAATCCAAACAATATGGATTAATAAAGCATATTTTCGTTGGGAATTACATTTTTTCTGCTGAAAACTACATAAGTCTTAGTAATTTCAAAAATTTGATGGACCCCAAACACAAATCAAAATTTCTACGAAAAAATTGACCGGTTTAATTTCCAGCAAAAAATTAGTTGGAAATAAAATTTATTTTTTAGAGTGTACTACCACTTCTACTGTCGCTATTCCTACTGCTACTAATTAGGCTATTACGGTATTATGGTGGTATAAAGGTATTACGGTGAAAGTTTCAGGGAATATTGAGAAAAAAAGATTGAACTAAATCAAAACACACTATTTGCATGCAAGCTCTCAAAGGAGCCTATCAGTAATATCACAAGATCGATGTCGTGTACTTAATTGAAGACTTATGGGATATGTTGAGGGGGAGGTTTGACTTACTCAAGAGCACTATGTATATGCTGCAACTGCTTCTTCTGCTGATACTACTAGTGCTATTGCTACTACTGTTATTACTATTACGAATACCAACTCTTCTACTACTACTGTCAACGTCTCCTGATCTTGTACATGACCTCCTTGTACCCTCTCCCCCTTTCAGGAGCCCTCTATTTGTGTGAAAGACAGATCCGTAAAATGTATATGCATATGATATTCCCTTTTAATAGTTATATTAATCATTAGAAAAAGTGTACTGAACTGCAGCGTAAAGCATTGCTAAAAAACATACAAAGAGGTGAAATAAATTACTGGAAAGGCCAGACAGAGTCTATTTTTTCAGATGCATTCCTTCTTCCTCCAAAAGAGCAAAAAATGCTGTCCAAGACAACTATTGTCTTCCTATTATCCCAATGATAACTTAAAAATCCAACTATAAAATCTATCTATTGATTTTAAAAAGCTTCCAAATCCTGCAAAATAAAAATTAACATGACAAATACTAAAAAAAAGAAAAGACAAGAAACTCATTTTTGTAAACGACAATATCTTGTAACAATAATCTTAATAAAACAATAAAAAAAATCGACAAAACAGCTGCTTTCTCACTTATGTTGAAACCTTAGTTAATGATCAAACAGTAAAAATTGTGGAGGTACGCCTATTAAATTTTTTTATATGATGGTACTTGGTACTATCATATAAAAGTAAATATTAATTCAAGCTGATAGTATAAATGCTTTATATGATAATAAAAATTGATTCAAGCTGAATTCATTGAACAAAAAATCATTTATCTATACGAAACAAAGTTAATTGCTTCAAAGGAATGGTTCCCAAATGTACATGCTTCTTTGAACTCTACCATCGACTATTTCTGGCAGAAGTGCTTCAAAGAAGAATTTTTCTAGCTTTGGTAGCACTTTCTGTGACCAAAACTCCTTGTCACGAACTATTCACTCCGTATATATTGAACCTTTAACAAAATATAACACAAAATATGCACTTTCGATTGAACACTAAAGTTGCATCTGAATCTGGTAATAACAATTGTGGTTTCTCTTTAGTCTCATTTCACTGCTGTGAATGATTTCAATACAACTGGACTTTCGTGATTCCAACCATTCAGTGATCTACAGCTCTTTTGCTGTTATGGAACATTAAACCTCTAACATTACTTTTTCCCCAAATGGGAAGAGTACTATGCCATCAGGACCAGCACCCAAAAATTTAAAACTTTTGTGGATATATAAGCCAGCAGGACCAATTTTGCAGTCAAACTTTATTTCAATAGACGACTTTGCCTTCGGATCATGGATATGACCGTATTCCATTGCTTTAATTCTGTATTGTTTAGGATACAGAAGTTGTTTCACTACTGGAGCTACTGTCTTAACACGCCGCTTGCAAATAAGCCCTGCTACTGAAGAAGTAATTCTATTTCTTCTCTGCAGCTGCCAACTATTGTCGATACAGAGTCCCCGAAGGTGTGTGGCTAATCCAATCTGGCAAATCTCTGACTCTAAACGCTGTAAGCGCTGCAAAACAGCCACTTTTGCATTTTCAAAAGATTCTGCGTCAAGATCTAGAGCAATTGCATTGGGACCAGAGTTTTTATCTCCTCGGCTAGCAATCTTTCCTGAAACACTGCCAAATAGGTGCTTTTTGGCTTTACATTTTTTTACTTAAGCTAGCCATAATTCTTTCACGTGTAAGTTTTTTCTATTGACGAGTTGGGGTTGCTCCTATGCCTTTCCTAAAAATTTCTCGGCAACCTAAATGCCCCTTTACATATTGTATTCCTGCAGCTGTAACACAGGTGTTATAACGCCCCCTTTTGCTTACCAAGTAAATTTTTTCCGCCTATAAACCTAGCAACAATGCTCATAAAATACTCCGCCAAATTACTTGTGCCGTTTTCGATCAGTAAGCGAGCTCGTCTAATGAGGGTGTCAAACGCTTCATATATATAGCTAATGAACGCACTGCTTGGGATTTTTTCAGTTTCCAGTTCCACGATTTTTTCGGATAACTGACAACAAGATGGACACTGTCTGTGGTCATTTTCATAATAACAGTGTCTGTGGTCACTGTCATAATAACAGCGTAGACTGAGATATCCCAAGAAATCAAGAGGGATGTAATATCAGTTTCACATTTTTGACGTGAAAGTTTTTTTTTTTTTTTTTGGGGGGGGGACGCTTCCCCCCCAAAAAAAGTCCCCAAATAAAATTCCTGAATACGGCCCAAGGGATTATACATGAATTTCTACCCCACCCTCCCCTTGTCTCGTTCTTAGAACTAATTCTGTATTTATTTTAAGGCTCAATGCGAGTTGGGATCTTTTGGCATCAGAATGCATCCTTTGAGGCATCTCCCTCCATCCCAAACTAGCTAAAATATTCTAAGGTCTAAACAAATTTCACCGTCTTAGGTAAATTCTCTGTTGTTTTACAATTCCAAGCATTTGCATATAAGGGCTTTAAATCACTACAGTGGGGTTTTCTGATTGTTTTATAGCTAGCAAGGGAGGGAAATCTCTCGAAGGGTGAATTTTAAAACCAAAACATCCTCAGCTCTCCTTACCCTTCAGATAAACAGAATTAGTTCTAGGGGAGAGACGTGGGGAGGATGGAGGTAAAAATGGATATATAGTTCCCAGGGCCATATCCAGGACTTTTTTGGGGGGTTACTTTTTCAGGGGGGGGGGGGGGTACAAAAAAACCCTTAAAAACGCATCAAAATTGTGATATTAATGTTTAATCCCTCTTGATTTCTGGTCTATGCTATTATTATGAAAGTAAAGAATAACGTTAAACCTCAAAATGAACAAAATTTATTCTGTATAGGAAGGGGGCTACCCTTTCCTTATCCCCACCTCTATCTCATGGTTGTAGAAACTTCGGAGGGTGTTCATTCGATCAGAAAGTGAGAGTTCTTAACCTTTTTTCACAAGTGAAAAGTGACTGAAGACAATCATATCTGTTCCTTTTTAATTCTATATAGTTTTTTTATTTTTATGGAAATAATAAGTAATATTCCATAAGCACATCAACGATCATTTAAGTAAAAAACTAAAAATAAAGCGTAATATTTGTCAAATATTTGCCCTGCAAAATCAATTGAGTTAAAAATCCTTATATTCACATGAACTACACTCTATTTTAAGGTCATACAATATCATCTCCCCCTACTTTCGATAAATAAAACATTTATTTAACCTAGATTTAATATACTTTAAAGATCAATCTCTACCCCCCCCCCTCCCCTTGTCTCGTTCTTAGAACTAATTATGTATTTATCTGAAGGCTCAATGAGAGTTGGGATCTTTTGGCATCAGAGCATCCTTTGAGGCATGTCCCTCCATCCTCTAACTAGCCAAAATATTTTTAAGGTCCAATTTCAAATTTAACACAAATTTCACCGTCTTAGGTAAATTCTCTGTTGTTTTACAATTCCACACGCTATTTTAAGGTCATACAATATCATTTCCCCCTACTTTCGATGAATAAAAAAATTATTTAACCTATATTTAATACAATTTCAAGCTTGTTTGACTAGCGACCTTATAAAAAATAGAAAGAATTGTAACTTCCAGGGCTATTCCTACGTAATATTGTTTGTGTGTCTTTTAAATTCTGACAAAAAAGATGTTTTTGTTTTTAATTTTCCCGTCTCTGTTCATTTTTAGCTATGTTTGTTGAAATGGCTATCATTTGAATGAAATTAAAAGGAGAGAAATGCTGTCAGAAAAATGGTATACGAATTATTGGTGGTTCCAACCCTCCAGCGCTCATTGTCAGTTTGATCTAGAAAAGTTCACTAGAAAATCCATCAAAATGCATCTATAAACCAACTTTACGAATCTTCGACCAGTCATGCAGTATTTCTTTTCAACTCCCCGTAAAAAAAAAGAAAAAAAAAGCTATGCATTAGAACATATGTGGCAAAACTACGTGACGGAAATTGTGAGGAAAGATGTTCATAAGATTTTATTTGTACTTATGAGCAAGAATGTATCCTGTATTTCTGTTTGGAGGTGGGAGGTAACAAAAACTTTAAAAAAATACCAAAACAAATTTTGTGCATTTTTGCTACAATTTTCGGTGGGGGCGGGGGGTTCAAACCCGATATATACCCCCTCCCTGGATACAGCCTTGCTTATATAAGACTCGAGTTTCTGTTGTTACGACTGCAAGATGTGTAAAGCCTTAATAGTAGAAAAAAAATGTGTCAAAACGACACTACAAAACTAATCAAGCAACACCTATGAAATTATACCATCGCTTTCTTCACTTCTTGTTACGACATTTACTTTTTATTTACCAGATTGAATAGGTCCGCACATAAAAATTTTCTTTGACCTCTCTACATTTACATTTACAATTAAACAAAATAGAAATAAAAACCCTTTGTAAATTTATTTTCGTTTCATTTTATTGTACTTTTTTTTTTTTTTTTTTTTTTTACAAGGGATATGAATTGAAGAAACTAAATTCACTGCTCTTATTTTAGAACTATCTGCTGAACTTTACGACAAAAAGTCGACGACCTGAACTGCTCCTCATAATAAGAATGAAAATTATGGCCTAGAAACCAAGTTTTTGTAGCCTCAAACCCCCCCCCTTCCCCCACAGACACGCATTAATTTTACTTCCTCGTCAAAATATTATGTGCAGCTATGCATATTCCGGTAAAATATTGTATAAAACAATACATTAAAATATATAAGGCAAAAGAAAAAAAAAAACTATGTGGAATAAATCGTTAATATCACTAA
>NC_142794.1:81111685-81148489 GCF_049724085.1 Artemia sp. Qi Xiang Cuo
ACTAGCAGCTTATTTGCTACGCTAGACACACTGAGAGCCATCGTTTTACTTACTTCGACTATAAATTGATGCTCCAATTCAAAAAACTTTCTGTGGTTTACACGCAATTCTTTAAAATTTAAAATTAAAATTTAAAACAATATTTTTTAATTTAAAAATTTATGCATATTTCATTCTCGAATCAATAAGTAAAATCGAGAACAGAAGAAAAAGAGGTAGAAAAAAAACAGAAACAGAACAGGTAAATAGAAAACAGGTCATCTGTTTCTTTTCTCTTTCTGTTTTTTTGTAAGAACAGACCAGAAACAGGTACTTTAAAAACAGAGCATAACACATAAACCTAACCCATGCTTAGTATTGAGGAGGGAGAAATCCATTTCATTTCAGTATTAAATTTTGTTCGGATTAAGTTTTGATGTTGCTTGTTACTTTAAGATAGAAAAAACTTGTTTTTTATTTAATTTCTTATAGTTTTTAAATAATGCTGAGAAATACGGACCTTTTCCATCAGACATTCCTTCTCCCCAGAAACAAGGCCCTCCGACAATTCCCTTCTAGGGTAAAATTCGTCCATAACAAAATTTTGCGAAAGGCTCCGGATGACACACTTTGCTTAGAGCGCTTTCGTTTGAAACAGACTTTCATTTTAAAAGATGGTTTTTAAAATCATGCTGGAAATCTCCTCTTCCGTGGAAAAGTTTTCCCATAAATAACCAGCGCCTCTTGTAGAAAGGTGCTCTCGCAAAAATCCCTTAGTAGAATTCATCATGAGAAAAATATGATGAAACCGGTTTCACCGGTTTTTTCGATATGTATATATATATATATATCCTAGTCACGTGTTTCAAGGGGTAGTTCAAGTGTACCAAATAAAACCCCGCAGCCTCATCAAGGCCGGGACGCGGGGGGGGGGCTGTGTTTGTAATTCGAATTGACTGCCATCAATTTTTTTTACTTTTTTACTAGATTTTGTTCGGTAGATGGTCGGTAACATTATACAAGAAAATATCTCAAATCCCCCCCTCCCCCAACTAACCCTCTTAAACCCCCAACTCATTACGAAATTTTTATTTAAAATTTTCTCTAAATTATATTATTTATAATATAAAACATACTCTTTCATTAAAAATAGCATCCAGATCAGCTAGCCTGGCGGTTTGGAGAAGACACAATATACTGAGGGTTTTTAGTTGTACCGAGTATAACGTCTATTATATTCTGGAAGGATGTTTTTATAAACTTTAATGGTGGCTGGCTCAGGTGGTTTACATTGGACTGTATGGTGGACTGTTAAGAGTCAATATTGATGAAGGTTATCTGAAAAGTCACTTTTTGGACGATATTACTGCGATAACTATTTCTTCGTATTCTGATTCAAGTACTGTTAATTTTATCAATACATTTTCTACGTCTGGTACGACTAGTGCTAAAGCTTATGATATTGAAACTAAGATCTGAGTGAGCGTTGAAGTGAAAATTGAAATGCCTCACGTAATACGATGTGTACACATAGTTCTGCTATGAGCGCATCAGTAATATTTTTGGAAAGGATTATCATATCAAGAGAAAAATTCAAGTTTCTACTAAGTTTGATGTTTATCTTAACAAAATAAAAAGTTTCCATGGTACTGCTTATATTAATTATTCTGATATAAAAGCTCATGAGGATCTTCAAGTTCTGTGTTTTAAATTTGTAAACATATGAAGATAAACAAGTCTAAACTGAGGTAAACACGATGGAGGAAACCTTTGTTGAAATCAGTAGAAGTTAGTTGTTATTTTTTGACTTATTAAACAAAGTCAATACTTTTAATTAATATATATTTATTTAATGTAAAGACTATATGTTTCTTAAGATATACATACCTGGGGCCAGAGCCAGACTCTAAATTCCAATATTTTATTTTTCTTTCGCAAAATTTTTTTTCTTTTCTTATAAAATAATTTTAGCTTAAAAAAAAAAACACTTCGCCTTGACTATTCAACTTTTAATTAAATACAAAAAAGTATTTTAAACATAAATTAATTATTACCATAAAAACTTACAAAGACAAGAACTAATAATAAAGCTTAATGGGGTGGTTCACTAATTAAAGACAACTGTTTATACTCAAACGTCTAGGAGTTTTTAAAAATTATTCTTTGTGTTATATTTCACTGAGTATTGTGTTTTATACGTATTTATTAACTAAGTTATAAAAAATTAAAAATTCAGAATCAACAGAAAGGGTTTGATGAGGCGGATCTTCCTGTTTTATAATTAATATGTTATTTTAATTTTAAGACTTAATGTTTCTATTTACTTTCATTTATAAAAACACGTTTTTTTACATTTATGTTCTGATTTTTTTTTAAATAGTGAAACCACATCTGTCATGTCCTGAACGGATAAATCTGGCCCATTCCCCCCAAACCTATACTATAGAACATATTTTGCCAGACGTTTAGCCCAGTACCACCGTGCTAATAGCACATGCAACGTAAACACGTTGTCCCCATCCCGCCACCTGGTCCCTTCCCCCGTATAAATACCATCCCCATGAAATTCCCCCCCCCCTTAGCCCACACCCAGTTTACCTAATTCCCAATCCCAATACACCATCATAGTATGTACATATTGTAGCGTATCTTCCAAAACACGACCTGGCGAGGGGGGCTTTGGGGGGGGGGGGTCGTAAAATATACCAATGATATTTTAGGTGGATTTTTAAAAATTAGTCAAATCAAATAAAAATCTAAAGGGTGAAGTTATTTGTGGTGGAAAAAAGGCGCCGTAGGGGGTATTATTTTAATTTATTTTATAATTTACATAAGTATAATATATATAATTAAAAATGAAAAATATTAAATTATACATCTAATTTTCAATTAACTTATTAAATTACTCTTCACGAAATTCGCTTTTTTTAATTCATGGAAAAATTTATTTATTTAATCGATAAATTATAGTGAAAATAAGTTTAATATATAAAATTAAACTGAAAAATGTTAAGTTCAACAGAGATGATCAGCTAATAACTCTGAAATGGGTCTTAACCAATAAAAAAGAATCTCGTCTCGCCTAGAATTTTCACATGAGGACATTTTGTGTAGATATAGTGTGTATAGCCTAATTGACGGAAAACCCCATTTGTAAGTCCGCTAATACAGATTGGCCTAATATTTATATACTTCGTTTTATTATTCTTATCGGGGTCAATAATTACCACGATGTGGCTCTAGCCTTGGCAAGTATCGTATTTAAAACTCACAGGGCCAATAGCAGGGATCATTTGGAAATATACTCAAAAGGGCTGTAATAACACATATCCCTACAGTTGCTGAATTAGTCACTGAATTGAAGCCAAAATAAAAGCTGCATTAACTAAAAAACGATCAGAAATTAAATAAAAAAACAAGTTTTTAAAACTGAAAGTAAGGAGCGACATTAATACTTAAAACGAACAGAAATTATTCCGTATATGAAAGGGGCTGTCCCCTCCTCAACGCCTCGCTCTTTACGCTAAAGTTTGACTATTTCTCACAACTTTATTTGTTAAAACAATAAAAAACTTTAGCGTAAAGAGCGAGGCATTGAGGAGGGGACAGCCCCTTTCATATACGGAATAATTTATGTTCGTTTTAAGTTTTAATGTCGCTCCTTACTTTCAGTTTAAAAAACTTGTTTTTATTATTATTCTTATCAGGGCCAATAATTACAATTATGTGGCTCTAGCCTTGGCTAGTATAGTATTTAAAACTCACCGGGACAAGAGCAGGAATTATTTGGATATATACTTACATAGGCTGTAATAGCACTAATAACTACAGTAGCTGATTGAGTCACCTATAATTGATGCGACACAAAACTTGTATTTCTTCGTTTTTCCTTTCTACTTTAATCTTTTTTTGATATTTTCTTTCTTTTTGCTGCTATATGAAAATTCTGAAACACAGATATTAGATGAAAAAAAATTATCTAAACTTAGCATTAGATAGATTTTTAAAGGGTGTTTAAAAAAAAATCTCCAGCATACAAAGCCTTGTCGTAATTATTTTTTAACTGTCCCTCTATGTCCTTCCAAGTGTGTTTTTTCTTTTTTCGTAATAATCTTGTATATTAGAGGGAGAAAGTCGTCCATTTGGATGTTTTAACGCCCAAACTTCATAAAGGACCAAATATTACTTTCTTCCTCTATATCTGGGGTTGGTTCTAAGTTTTAGTGCCGTTCTTTTGTTGTTGTTTTTTATAAAATTTATTTCATATCAAGTTTATTTAATACTTTTTTTTCTATTTTTAAAATTTAAAATCTTAGCAGTAAATTTCGAAAACATCTGTGTAAGCCTGTATCTGTTGCCGTATTTTTGTTTGATGGCATTCATTTTTAAATAATAAGATGTTCCAACAGATAAGACTTTTTGTATTTGTAAATTTGCATTAAAAATCCATGTTTTCAAATCTTAAGTTCATTAAAGTTTAAGCAAATGTGTTGGTTATGCTCTTTTTTTCATTTTAATATTTTAAATGAACTTAAAACCCTTAAATTTTTGAATATTTTAATATTGTGTAATATGAACTCTCTAAAAAAATATAATTCTCGTCAACTATCTTCTGATTAGTCACTGGACTCTGCTACTCACCCACGGAACCGCTTCCTGAGTCAACAAGTGAAAAAAAATACGATATTTTAGTTTCCCTATATAAAATGAGATCTTGCTCAAAAGTATGTCATGAAATTGTTTTTTTATGTTAAGCAAGAACTTGCGTAAGTGTATATATACTACCATTTAGTCTTTTCATCTCTCTGACTTCAAAGAAGTATCTTCAAATGGTCTACAATAAAGGTAAAATTCTTCTGTTAGTGAGAGACAAGGGCACCCATAAGGGGAATGCAGGGGGGGCTTAAATGAAGTCAAATAATCTTAAAAGTATAAAAGAATCAAAAATAAAATTGAAAAAATAAATGAAAATCAACCCTAAAAGACATGAGAATAAAGTGACGAGTTAAACTAATAACAAAGACCTCGTGCTTAGATTAAACATGCCTTATCACTAACCGAAAAAAATATATTATTTACTGAAAAAAAAGCAAAAGACCCAGGGATTGGCAGTTTAATATAACATCAGTTAGATTTTTTTCTTTAATTCAAATTTTATGAATTCATTTACTGGAAAAATTGAAAAAATGTAAACGTATTTTGTTTTCAGTAAAGCGCAAATATTGTGCTGGTCTTTAGAAACCATGGGGGTTATCGGTCCTTTTACTGTTACTTTTTTCTTGTTTTGAGCTTAACTCTACAATTCATTATAATTTCTGTTCGTTTTCGGTTTCATTTATTTATTGATAAAAGAGATTGGAAGGTCAATCTCTTTTTACTCTAAGAAAGGAGACTAGAACTTATAATTTTGAATCCAATTCGCTTCTTTAGCATTATCCCTTCTATTCACTTTCTACTTTTAAAAAGAGCGCTAGTCCTTTCAGTTTCGAATTTAAGTAGCCCTTTTTGAAGCTTCTCCGACAGCGCTTTCAATAAAAAACCTAATATGACCCTAGGGCATAACTTAGTACCCTTGTCCTGAGGGCTTTGGGGGGGGGGGGGGTTATCAGCCTCAACGTCGGAAGGGCAAGAAAATGAAACGATGTGGAACAACCGGGCGAGCACAAAATTGGTAGGTGAGGTGTGAAGGTACCGGGGGCTCTGTAAGTAATGTGAGGAGACCTCCTAACACTTTTGAATATTAAAATGGGTACTATCCCTTTCAATCTTCAATCATATGAGCCCTTTTTGTAGTTTCTACTACTACACTGTCTAAAAAACGCTTATACCCCACAAGGCCATAACTTACCCCCCTCACCCTGAGGGATGTGTTTGAGGTTTATTATCCTCAAAAACATAATGTATGGACTTCTGAACTACGTCAGTCAAAGCAACTATCTCAACATTTTGCTTGGACACGTTTTGAAACCGGAGGGGCTTGAGGACCGGATGGTTGACCTCCAATCACTTTTGACTATTAAAGAGTGCAAATTTCAATCTCCAAAAAAATCATAACTGTTAAAACTTACTTTGAAAACAAAACATTTAAATTTTAAAATTTGCATCATGTGCGTTGTGGGTAAATCCGACATGTGTGTTGGGGGGGGGGGGGTAACAACCGTGAGTTCCCTTTTCAAACAGTTCGTGGTAACGAACTGTAAGTAAGGAGCGACCCGGCTCAATGGTAACCGAAACTCTAGAAAACGGGTTTTTGATACCAATAGATACATCAAAAGAATCAGATTTTAATGCCGATTTCAAATATATAATTTTCATCAAGTTTAGTCCTATCCATCAAAAGTTACGCACCTGAGAAAATTTGCCTGATTTTCAAAAAAAGGGGAAAACACACCCTAAAAGTTATAGAACTTTAATGAAAATTACATCATCAGATTCAGCGTATCAGAGAACCCTACAACAGAAGTTTAAAGCTCATATCTGCAAAAATGTGGAATTTTGTATATTTTGCCAGAAGAAAGATTACGGTTGCGTGTTTATTTGTTTGTTTTTTTTTTTTTTCCCCAGGGGTGATCATATCGACCAAGTGGTACTAGAATATTTTGGGAGGGTTCATTGGAACGGAAATTAAAAGTTCTAGTGCCCTTTTTAAGTGACCAAAAAAAATGGAGGGCAACTAGGCCCCCTCCCACGCTTATTTTTTTCCCAAAGTCACCCGATCAAAATTTTGAGATAACCATTTTGTTCAGCATGGTCGAAAATATGATAAATATAGTAGAGATGACCCTAAAGGTCCGATCGCTCACCCCTTCTGCCACCTACAACTTTTTTACATAGTTTAATGAGGACAGGGTCAATGACCTCTTTCTCCATGACCTCTTTCTCCAGGTGTGTTTTTGGCACGCCCTCAGCGAATGTCAATGTTGTTATTGTTTCCGAGGCAAAATGCCAAGGTCAATATTGTTTTGAATAGAGTCATATGGGGAACACGTGGTTAATGGGGTCAATGTTATTGTTGTTATTCGAGCCAAATGTCAAGGTCAATGTTGTTGTTGTTTTGAACAGAGTCATTAGAGAGAATACGTGGTTATTCGAGCCAGATGTTGTTGTTATTCGAAGCAAAGTTAATGACATTTCCTTCCTGTTCGAGGCAGATGTTATGACCCGGAAATAGTATTTGTTATTGTTATTCGAGCCAGATGTTATGAGGTTCCGAGAAACAGTTAATGACATTTCCTTCCTGTTCGAGGCAGATGTTATGACCCAGAAATAGTATTTGTTATTGTTTCCGAGCCAAATGTTATGAGGTTCCGGGAAAGAGTTAATGACACTTCCTTCCAGTTCGAGGCAGATGTTATGATCCGGAAATAGTATTTGTTATTGTTTCCGAGCCAAATGTTACGAGGGCCCGGGAAACAGTTAGATCCCCCTTCTCAGCCAATCAGAGGGCTTGCTTACAACTCCTTCTCAGTCAATCAGGGGGGGGGGACGGAGATATTAGAAAAAGAGGATTGCAGGTTGGGTTAGTTTAGATTTTTAGTTTATTATTTTACTACCTATTTAGTTTAGATTTTTAGTTTATTTTAAGTTTTTTTTATTACCTTTATTTTAGTTTAGTTTCAGTTTGGTTTAGTTTAGGTTTTTAGTTTAGTTTTAGTTTAATGTTTAATTTTATTTAGAGTTTTAGTTTAGATTTTTAGTTTATTTTAAGTTTATTTATTTTAGTTTTATATTATTGTTTATTTTAGAGTTTTTATTTAGCTAGAGTTTTACTAAAGAGTTTTATTTTGAGTTTTAATTTAGCAGTTTAGTTTAGTCTAGTTTTAGTTAAGAGTTTGGTGTTTTACCCTAGAGTTTTTGTTAGAGTTCTAGTTTAGTTTAGTTTTAGTTTAGTTTAGATTTTAATTAGTTTAGTAGTTTTGATTTTTAGCTTAGAGTCTTAGTTTAGAGTTTTCATTGGAGTTCTAGTTTAGTTTAGTTTTAGTTAAGAGTTTGGTGTTTTACCTTAGAGTTTTTGTTGAAGTTCTAGTTCAGTTTAGTTTTAGTTTAATGTTTAATTTTATTTTAGAGTTTTAGTTTAGATTTTAGTTTATTTTAAGTTTATTTATTTTAGTTTTATATTAGTGTTTAGTTTAGAGTTTTTGTTTAGCTAGAGTTTTACTAAAGAGTTTTAGTTAGAGTTTTAATTTAGCTAAGAGTTTAGAGTTTTAGCTTAAAGTCATAGTTTAATGTTTAGTTTTTGTTTAGATTTTAGTTTATTTTAAGTTTATTTATTACCTTTATTTTTAGTTTAGTTTAGTTAGCTACGAGCTTAGAGTTTTAGTTAGAGTCATAGCTTAGAGTTTTAGTTAGAGTCATAGCTTAGAGTTTTTGTTAGAGTTCTAGTTTAGTTTAGTTTTAGTTTAGTTTAGATTTTAGTTAGTTTAGTAGTTTTGATTTTTAGTTAGTTTAGTAGTTTAGTTTTAGTTTAGTTTAGATTTTCAGTTTAATTTATTTTAGTTTTATATTAGTGTTTAGTTTTAGTTTAGAATTTTAGTTAGTTTAAAAGTTTAGATCTTAGTTAGTTTAGTAGTTTAGATTTTTAGTTTATTTTAAGTTTATTTATTCCCTTTATTTCTAGTTTACTCTTAGCTAGTTTAGTTTTAGTTTAGAGTTTTTGTTTAGCTAGAGTTTTTGTCAGAGTTCTAGTTTAGATTTTTAGTTCCTTTAGTTTAGTTTTAGTTTAGTTTAGATGTTTAGTTAGTTTAGTAGTTTAGAGTTTAGCGTTTAGTTTTAGTTAGTTAGACAGTTTAAATTTTTAGTTAGTTTAGTAGTTTAGTTTTAGTTTAGTTTAGATTTTTATTTTATTTATATTTTAGTTTTAGTTAGTTATACAGTTTAAATTTTAGTTATTTTAGTAGTTTAGTTTTAGTTTAGTTTATATTTTTATTTTAGTTCTAGTTTAGTTTTATTTTAGTGTTATAATTTATATTTTTAGCTAGAGTTTGAATTTAGCAGTTTAGTTTAGTTTTAGTTTAGTTTTAGTTTAATGTTTAGTAGTTTATATTTCTAGTTTAGTTATAGTTTATTTTTAGTTAGTTAGACAGTTTAAATTTGTATTTAGTTTAGTAGTTTAGTTTTAGTTTAGTTTAGATTTCTAGTTTAGTTATAGTTTATTTTTAGTTTAGTGTTATAATTTATATTTTTAGTTAGAGTTTGAATTTAGCAGTTTAGTTTAGTTTTAGTTTAGTTTTAGTTTAATGTTTAGTAGTTTAGATTTTTATTTAGATTTTCAGTTTAATTTATTTCTAGTTTAGTATTAGCTATTTTAGTTTTAGTTTAGAGTTTTTGTTTAGCTAGAGTTTTTGTTAGAGTTTTAGTTTAGATTTTTAGTTCGTTTAGTTTAGTTTTAGTTTAGTTTAGATGTTTAGTTAGTTTAGTAGTTTAGTAGTTTAGAGTTTAGTTTTAGTTAGTTAGACAGTTTAAATTTTTAGTTAGTTTAGTAGTTTAGTTTTTAGTTTAGTATTAGTTAGTTTAGTTTTAGTTTAGAATTTTAGTTTAGCTAGAGTTTTAGTTTAGTTTAGATGTTTAGTTAGTTTAGTTTAGTTTTAGTTTAGTTTTAGTTTAGTGTTCAGTTTTAGTTTAGAATTTTAGTTAGTTTAAAAGTTTAGAGTTTAGTTTTAGTTTAGTAGTTAAGTTTAGTTTTAGTTTACGTTTAGTTTTATTTTAGAGTTTTAGTTAGATTCTCAGTTTAATTTAGTTTAGATTTAGATTAATGTTTATTTTTAGTGTAGAATTTTTTGTTTAGTTTAATGTTTAGTTTTAGTTTAGATTTTTTTTTTTAAGTTTATTTATTACCTTTATTTTTAGTTTAGTTTAGTTAGCTACGAGATTAGAGTTTTAGTTAGAGTTTTAATTTAGCAGTTTAGTTTAGTATTTTAGATTTTTAGTTAGATTTTCAGTTTAATTTATTTCTAGTTTAGTCTTAGATAGGTTAGTTTTAGTTTAGAGTTTTTGTTTAGCTAGATTTTTTGTTAGAGTTTTAGTTTACTTTTTTAGTTCGTTTAGTTTAGTTTTAGTTTAGTTTAGATGTTTAGTTAGTTTAGTAGTTTAGAGTTTAGAGTTTAGTTTTAGTTAGTTAGACAGTTTAAATTTTTAGTTATTTTAGTAGTTTAGTTTTAGTTTAGTTTATATTTTTAGTTTAGTTCTAGTTTATTTTTAGTTTAGTGTTGTAATTTATATTTTTAGTTAGAGTTTGAATTTATCAGTTTAGTTTAGTTTTAGTTTAGTTTTAGTTTAATGTTCAGTAGTTTAGATTTTTAGTTAGATTTTCAGTTTAATTTATTTCTAGTTTAGTCTTAGCTAGTTTAGTTTTAGTTTAAAGTTTTTGTTTAGCTAGAGTTTTTGTCAGAGTTCTAGTTTAGATTTTTAGTTCGTTTAGTTTAGTTTTATTTTAGTTTAGATTTTAGTTAGTTTAGTAGTTTAGAGTTTAGAGTTTAGTTTTAGTTAGTTATACAGTTTAAATTTTTAGTTAGTTTAGTAGTTTAGTTTTTTAGTTTAGTATTATTTATCTTAGTTTTAGTTTAGAATTTTAGTTTAGCTAGAGTTTTAGTTAGAGTTATAGTTTAGAATTTTAGTTCGTTTAGTTTAGTTCTAGTTTAGTTTTAGTTTAGTGTTCAGTTTTAGTTTAGAATTTTAGCTAGTTTAAAAGTTTAGAGTTTAGTTTTATTTTAGTAGTTAAGTTTAGTTTTAGTTCACGTTTAGTTTTATTTTAGAGTTTTAGTTAGACTCTCAGTTTAATTTAGTTTAGTTTTAGATTAATTTTTATTTTTAGTTTAGAATTTTTTGTTAGTTTAGTAGTTTAGATCTTAGTTAGTTTAGTAGTTGGATTTTAGTTAGTTTAGTTTTAGTTTAGAGTTTTAGTTTAACTAGAGTTTTTGTTAGAGTTTTATGTTAGAGTTTTAGTTAGATTTATAGTTTATATTTTGAGTTTATTATTTTAGTTTAGATTTAGTTTAGTTTTAGTTTTATTTTAGATTTTTAGTTTAGTTTTAGTTTAGTTTTATATTAGAGTTTTATTTTAGCTACAGTTTTCTAAAGAGTTTTAGTTATAGTTTTAATGCAGTAGCTTAGTTTTGTTTTAGTTTAGTTTTAGATTAGTTTTTAGATTAGTGTTTATTTTTAGTTTATATCTAAAAGCATTTTTTTCCCCGACATTGAGGGTCCACACAGAAATGATCTGAAGGGTGTTTTAAATTGATAAATGCTGTTGACAACAGTCGGACTATGACTAACTGTAAATCATATGTGCTAAATGAATAAGTAGTAATTTTCCCGTCCATTCAATAACAACAAAAACAATATTTCATGGCAACATTTATTACAGCAAACATTTGGTCAACATGAACAATGATAACACTTTTCTGTACAACACTTTTGTCCATCTACAACACTTTTCTTTACAACACTTTTCTGTACAACACTTGAAAACAACACTTGGAACTAGCACAGTTGAACATTAGAGTGATTGGTGGCCCCCCCCCACCCCCCGGGAGCCGGCCTTGGGAAGGGTCCCCCACCCCCCGGGAGCCGCGATGGAAAAATAGTTGTCGTCACTGCTATGAGTTAGTGGTTAAGGTAGTGAGATTGGGTTAGTTAATTCATGAACGGGTTGGGCGGTTAGTTAATTTATGAAAGGTTGAGTGGTGGTGGTTAGGTTAGTTTATCCAGACCAAGTTGATTATGATAGTCTACGCATTCAACTCGATCTGAAATACGATTGTGGCCATGAGGCAGGACACTCACACCATTCTCGAGCACATAGACCTTGTCAGATATACATGACATTGCATTTTTTCCACTCTCACAGTATAATTTCTATACTGTAGAGAGTGAATTGCAAGCACTTGTGCTCTTGGCACTAGGCTACTTTCTACACAGTCTCTGTACACGCTCATATTAAAATTGCTCTTTACAAAGTGTGTAGGCACCCCTTTACATGTTTTCTTTTCATCCCCACTATGTGTTTCCACGCAATAGACTTTGGGACCCGGAAACACCCCCCTAGATATCAAATCACTCCCCGTTTCAGATTTTAATTTTAATAGTTGGTTGGGGGCTTGACGTTTCACCAGCTCGGGATAGAGGGATAGATTCCAGTTGGTGAAATCCATCCGCGAGCTGATGTGCACCCCATTTTGCAAATCACCCAATAAATCTTCAGTTTTTACTTTAAGCAGTACAGAGTCTGTATCACCATAGTAAACTTGAACCTCCCCCTCCCGTGGCCATTGCACCTTGCACACATTGTAAAAGAACGACAACATGAGCTTTTTTGAAATTTAGTACTGAACAAGAATATTGCAGGAGGCAGTTCAGTACTAGAAATTTCAAAAAAGCTCATGTTGTCGTTCTTTTACAATCTGTGGAAGGTGCAATGGCCACGGGAGGGGGAGGTTCAAGTTTATTATGGGGATACCGATTCTCTGCTGCTAAAAGTAAAAACTGAATATTTATTGGGTGATTTTCAAAATGGGATGCACATCAGCTCGCGGATGGATTTCACCAACTGGAATCCATCCCTCTACCCCGATCTGGTAAAACGTCAAGCCCCCAACCAACTATTAAAATTAAAATCTGAAACGGGGAGTGATTTGATATCTAGGGGGGTGTTTCCGGGTCTCAAGGTTTATTGCGTGGAAACAAAGAGTGGGGATGAAAAGAAAACATGTAAAGGGGTGCCTACACATTTTGTAAAGAGCAATTTTAACATGAGCGTATACAAAGACTGTGTAGAAAGTAGCCTAGTGCCAAGAGCACAAGTGCTTGCAATTCGCTCTCTACAGTATAGAAATTATACTGTGAGAGTGGAAAAAAATGCAATGTCATGTATATCTGACAAGGTCTATGTGCTCGAGAATGGTGTGAGTGTCCTGCCTCATGGCCACTATCGTATTTCAGATCGAGTTGAATGCGTAGACTATCGTAATCAACTTGGTCTGGATAAACTTATCTAACCACCACCACTCAACCTTTCATAAATTAACTAACCGCCCAACCCGTTCATGAATTAACTAACCCAATCTCACTACCTTAACCACTAACCCATAGCAGTGACGACAACTATTTTTCCATCGCGGCTCCAGGGGGGGTGGGGGACCCTTCCCAAGGCCGGCTCCCGGGGGGGGGGCACCAATCACTCTAATGTTCAACTGTGCTAGTTCCAAGTGTTGTTTTCAAGTGTTGTACAGAAAAGTGTTGTAAAGAAAAGTGTTGTAGATGGACAAAAGTGTTGTACAAAAAGTGTTATCATTGTTCATGTTGACCAAATGTTTGCTGTAATAAATGTTGCCATGAAATATTGTTTTTGTTGTTATTGAATGGACGGGAAAATTACTACTTATTCATTTAGCACATATGATTTACAGTTAGTCATAGTCCGACTGTTGTCAACAGCATGTATCAATTTAAAACACCTTCAGATCGTTTCTGTGTGGACCCTCAATGTCGGGGAAAACAATGCTTTTAGCTATAAACTAAAACTAAACACTAATCTAAACACTAATCTAAAACTAAACTAAGCTACTACATTAAAACTCTAACTAAAACTCTTTAGCAAACTGTAGCTAAACTAAAACTCTAATCTAAAACTAAACTAAAACTAAACTAAAAATCTAAACTAAACTAAAACTAAACTAAAATATTAAACTAAAAATCTAAACTATAAATCTAACTAAAACTCTAAGCTAAAACTCTAACAAAAACTCTAGTTAAACTAAAACTCTAAACTAAAACTAAACTAACTAAAATCCAACTACTAAACTAACTAAGATCTAAACTACTAAACTAACAAAAAATTCTAAACTAAAAATAAACATTAATCTAAAACTAAACTAAATTAAACTGAGAGTCTAACTAAAATTCTAAAATAAAACTAAACGTGAACTAAAACTAAACTTAACTACTAAACTAAAACTAAACTCTAAACTTTTAAACTAGCTAAAATTCTAAACTAAAACTGAACACTAAACTAAAACTAAACTAGAACTAAACTAAACGAACTAAAATTCTAAACTATAACTCTAACTAAAACTCTAGATAAACTAAAATTATAAACTAAAAATAAGCTAAATAATACTAAACTAAAAAACTAAACTACTAAACTAACTAAAAATTTAAACTGTCTAACTAACTAAAACTAAACTCTAAACTCTAAACTACTAAACTAAATAAAATCTAAACTAAACTAAAACTAAACTAAACGAACTAAAAATCTAAACTAGAACTCTGACAAAAACTCTAGCTAAACAAAAACTCTAAACTAAAACTAAACTAGCTAAGACTAAACTATAAATAAATTAAACTTAAAATCTAACTAAAAATCTAAACTACTAAACATTAAACTAAAACTAAACTAAAACTAAACTAAACTGATAAATTAAAACTCTAACTAAAAATATAAATTATAAAACTAAACTAAAACTAAACTAGAACTAAACTAAAAATCTAAACTAAACTAAAACTAAACTACTAAACTAACTAAAAATTTAAACTGTCTAACTAACTAAAACTAAACTCTAAACTCTAAACTACTAAACTAACTAAACATCTAAACTAAACTAAAACTAAACTAAACGAACTAAAAAAGTAAACTAAAACTCTAACAAAAAATCTATCTAAACAAAAACTCTAAACTAAAACTAAACTATCTAAGACTAAACTATAAATAAATTAAACTGAAAATCTAACTAAAAATCTAAACTACTAAACTAAACTGATAAATTAAAACTCTAAATAAAACTCTAAGCTCGTAGATAACTAAACTAAACTAAAAATAAAGGTAATAAATAAACTTAAAAAAAAAATCTAAAATAAAACTAAACATTAAAATAAAAAAAAAATTCTAAACTAAAAATAAACATTAATATAAAACTAAACTAAATTAAACTGAGAATCTAACTAAAACTCTAAAATAAAACTAAACGTAAACTAAAACTAAACTTAACTACTAAACTAAAACTAAACTCTAAACTTTTAAACTAACTAAAATTCTAAACTAAAACTGAACACTAAACTAAAACTAAACTAAAACTAAACTAAACTAACTAAACATCTAAACTAAACTAAAACTCTAGCTAAACTAAAATTATAAAATAAAACTAAACTAACTAATAATAAACTAAAAACTAAACTACTAAACTAACTAAAATTTATACTGTCTAACTAAATAAAACTAAACTCTAAACTCTAAACTACTAGACTAACTAAACATCTAAACTAAACTAAAACTAAACTAAACGAACTAAAAATCTAAACTAGAACTCTGACAAAAACTCTAGATAAAAAAAAAATATAAAATAAAACTAAAATATATAATACTAAACTATAAATAAATTAAACTTAAAATCTAACTAGAATTATAAACTACTAAACATTAAACTAAAACTAAACTAAAACTAAACTAAACTTCTAAATTCAAACTCTAGCTAAAAATATAAATTATAACACTAAACTAAAACTAAACTAGAACTAAACTAAAAATCTAAACTAAACTAAAACTAAACTACTAAACTAACTAAAAATTTAAACTGTCTAACTAAATAAAACTAAACTAGAACTAAACTAAAAATCTAAACTACTAAACATTAAACTAAAACTAAACTAAAACTAAACTAAACTGCTAAATTCAAACTCTAACTAAAAATATAAATTATAACACTAAACTAAAACTAAACTAGAACTAAACTAAAAATCTAAACTAAACTAAAACTAAACTACTAAACTAAATAAAAATTTAAACTGTCTAACTAACTAAAACTAAACTCTAAACTATAAACTACTAAAATAACTAAACATCTAAACTAAACTAAAACTAAACTAAACGAACTAAAAATCTAAACTAGAACTCTGTCAAAAACTCTAGCTAAACAAAAACTCTAAACTAAAACTAAACTAGCTAAGACTAAACTAGAAATGAAGGGAATAAATAAACTTAAAATAAACTAAAAATCTAAACTACTAAACTAACTAAGATCTAAACTTTTAAACTAACTAAAATTCTAAACTAAAACTAAACACTAATCTAAAACTAAAATAAATTAAACTGAAAATCTAAACTAAACTAAAACTAAACTACTAAACTAACTAAAAATCAAAACTACTAAACTAACTAAAATCTAAACTAAACTAAAACTAAACTAAACTAGAACTCTAACAAAAACTCTAAGCTATGACTCTAACTAAAACTCTAAGCTATGACTCTAACTAAAACTCTAAGCTCGTAGCTAACTAAACTAAACTAAAAATAAAGGTAATAAATAAACTTAAAATAAACTAAAATCTAAACTAAAACTAAACATTAAACTATGACTTTAAGCTAAAACTCTAAACTCTTAGCTAAATTAAAACTCTAACTAAAACTCTTTAGTAAAACTCTAGCTAAACAAAAACTCTAAACTAAACACTAATCTAAAACTAAAATAAATAAACTTAAAATAAACTAAAATCTAAACTAAAACTCTAAAATAAAATTAAACATTAAACTAAAACTAAACTGAACTAGAACTTCAACAAAAACTCTAAGGTAAAACACCAAACTCTTAACTAAAACTAAACTAAACTAGAACTCCAATGAAAACTCTAAACTAAGACTCTAAGCTAAAAATCAAAACTAATAAAATAATTAAAATCTAAACTAAACTAAAAATAAACTATACAAGAACTCTAACAAAAACTCTAGTGTAAAACACCAAACTCTTAACTAAAACTAGACTAAACTAAACTGCTAAATTAAAACTCAAAATAAAACTCTTTAGTAAAACTATATCTAAACAAAAACTCTAAACTAAACAATAATATAAAACTAAAATAAATAAACTTAAAATAAACTAAAAATCTAAACTATAACTCTAACTAAAACTAAACATTAAACTACTAAACTAAACTAAAAATCTAAACTAAACAAAACTGAAACTAAACTAAAATAAAGGTAATAAAAAAAAACTTAAAATAAACTAAAAATCTAAACTAAATAGGTAATAAAATAATAAACTAAAAATCTAAACTAACCCAACCTGCAATCATCTTTTTCTAATATCTCCGTCCCCCCCTGATTGACGTAGAAGGAGATGTGAGCCAGCCCTCTGATTGGCTAAGAAGTGGGATCTAACTGTTTCCCGGGAACTCGTAACATTTGGCTCGGAAACAATAACAAACACTATTTCCGGATCATAACATCTGCCTCGAACTGGAAGGAAGTGTCATTAACTCTTTCCCGGAACCTCATAACATTTGGCTCGGAAACAATAACAAATACTATTTCTGGGTCATAAAATCTGCCTCGAACAGGAAGGAAATGTCATTAACTGTTTCTCGGAAACTCATAACATCTGGCTCGAATAACAATAACAAATACTATTTCCGGGTCATAACATCTGCCTCGAACAGGAAGGAAATGTCATTAACTTTGCTTCGAATAACAACAACATCTGGCTCGAATAACCATGTGTTCTCCCTAATTACTCTGTTCAAAACAACAACAACATTGACCTTGACATTTGGCTCGAATAACAACAATAACATTGACCCCATTAACCACGTGTTCCCCTTATGACTCTATTCAAAACAATATTGACCTTGGCATTTGGCCTCGGAAACAATAACAATAACATTGACCTTCACTGAGGGCGTGCCAAAAAACACACCTGGAGAAAGAGGTCATGGAGAAAGAGGTCATTGACCCTGTCCTCATTAAACTATGTAAAAAAGTTGTAGGTGGCAGCAGGGGTGAGCGATCGGACCTTTAGGGTCATCTCTACTAAATATGTCCTTTAGGATGACTTAATCCCCCGAAGTACCCAGAGGGAGGGCTAAAAGATATGAACTTTAACCAATGTTATCATATAGTATTGGTTATTCGGAAGTATACAGACGTTTTCAGGTGGGTTTTTTTCTGGTAGTTGGAGGGAAGGGTGGGTCGGGGGTTATGTTGGAGGATCTGTTCATGAAGGAAGTTTTCATGGGGGATGGGAAATCGCCTTGAAGGGGGCGCCGGACTTGCCAGCATTATTTAGTGGTTATTTGGAAGTATACACCCATTTTCAGGACGGATTTTTTCGGGAGGGGGGGCTAGAGGAGGGAGTTACTCTGGAGAATATTTCCGTGGAGGATGTTTCTTTGGGGTAAGGGACATTTCTATGAAGGGGGTGCCGGATTTCCAAGCATTATTTAAAAAACGATCAGAAATTAAATAAAAAAAAAGCAAGTTTTTTCAACTGAAATGTAAGAAGGAATATTAGAACTTAAAACGAACAGAAATTATAATGTATGTGAGGGGGTTCTCCCGCAAGTCAATACCTCGCTCTTTACGCTACAGTTTTTTTTAGGGCTTTCAAAAGAGCTATATATTCTAATTAACGAGCATGTGTGATTCTGGGGCTTTTGAATAATTTTTTTTTTAAATTTTAACTTAAAGTGCGTGTTATTGACTAAGGGGAGAACCCCCTCATATACGTAATAACATATACGTAATAAAAAGAAACAATAAAAAAACAAGCGATACGGCTCAATAGTAATCGAAACTTTTAAAAACGGAATTTTGATGTCAATAAATGTAAGTATTACTCATCAAAGGCTACGAGCCAGAGAAAGTATAATCAATTTTTTAAAGAGAGGGGAAACATCCCCTACACGTGAAATACTTTCAATGAAAAGCACATCGTCAGATTCACCGTATCAGAAAACCCTAATGCATAGGTTTCAAGCTCGTATCTGCAAAAATCTGCAACTTTGTATTTTTTGCCAGAAGAAAAATATACTAATATAGAAGTTAGTTACGTAAGTTAATTTGTAACGACATCCATTTAGCAAAAGGAAAGTAAAATTTTTATGCAAATAAAAACTGCATTAACTAAAAAACGATCAGAAATTAAATAAAAAAACAAGCTTTTTCAACTGAAAGTAAGGAGCAACATTAAAACTTAAAACGAACAGAAATTATTATGTATGTGAAAGGGGCTGTCCCCTCCTCAACGCCTCGCTCTTTACGCTAAAATTTGACTCTTTCTCACAACTCTATTTTTTAAAACAATAAAAAAAAATTAGCGTAAAGAGAGAGGCGTTGAGGAGGGGACAGCCCCTTTCATATACGGAATAATTTCTGTTCGTTTTAAGTTTTAATGTCGCTCCTTACTTTCAGTTTAAAAAACTTGTTTTTTTTATTTATTACTCTCAAAAAGAGCGTTAGAGAGGCTGATTAGCAAGCCAATGAGCCGTCCCAAAGGTTTTTCAGACTACCATTTCTATTAAAACTTAAATACCTCCAGGGCATAACTTATAACCCTTACCCTGAGGGATCTGAGGGGTGTTTATCCTCAGAAACATAATTTCTGGACCTTTCAACTACGCTGAACAAAACCGCTATTTCAAAAGTTCTGATTGGATGTGTTTGGGGACATTAGTGTGGTAGGGAGGGGGGGGGCTGGTGGACCGCCACTCACTTGTGAATTTTGAAAATAGCAGCAGAAATTCTTAGTATCAATCAAATTAGCCCCTCTGACGTGTATAAGACCGCTATTTCTATAAAAAAAACTAATCTCCTCCAGAGCTGAATTTACCCCCCGGGTCCTGAGGGTTGTGGGGGAGGGGGGTAGCAATCCTCGAAGTCATAATTTCCGGACCTTTAAACTACGTAGAACAAGATGGATATCTCATAATTTTGATTGGATGTGTTTGAAAAAATGCGTGACGTGGTGGGGGGGCGGGGTGTGGTCCTTGAGCTCTTTTTGAAGTTTCTATGACATTTCTGACTATAAGAAGTGCCTTTATCTAAAAAATTAAGTGTGCCCAAATCACTCTTTACTTAGGCAGCACTGTAATGCTGCCTATGATATTTTGTTTTGAGATTTCCTTTATACAGCATTAGAAGTTCCGATTAGACCAGGTAAGCCCCTCCCTAAAATTCAGCCTATGGGCGACCATGGTGGGAGATACTATATGATATGAGACATTGCGGAAAACTTTGTTAGATTTCATAGCACAGAGCCGCTCTCACATTTCCCTCCCAAAAAACTTCAACTCATGTATTCAAAAATTTTCAAGTTGAAAATAGCAACGAATTCCTTATTTTTCAAAAATTCTCAAGATTTTTTTTTTTTGTAATATTTTTAGTATTAAATTTACCTTCAGGGGGAATTTATGTCTTAATTGATATCTCAGAAGGCTCGTCTAATACCTTTCTTATATAAATATGAGTATTGGAGCACTGAATAGTAAAACTTATAATATAACTAAAGTCAGAAGAGTTAACAAAGAGTAAGAATTAAACCTGCATTTCAGCTAAATAATTAGTGGCTGCAAATATTTTCTGAGGGGGTTGGGTGCTCAGAAAATATATCTTCAAAATACTCTCCACAGAGAAGCTGTAATGTCACTTAAGAATAATCTTGGGCGCAAGTGTTTCAAATTTTTACGGAGCATATAGCCAGTCAAATGAAACATTTTTAGCGTTACCTCTACATTGCGAATGGTTGAGTTGCTGCATTTTACCTAAATGTGTAAAACGGTCACTTCAAGGTCACTTAAAAGAAAAAAAAGCTTCATCCCTCCTAAGAAATTTATTCTGAAAAAAAATTTATCCTTTTTGCTAAAAAAACTTTCTTCCGGGGCCACGCCCCCTCCCCCCAAAAAAATGTTCACACTGTAAAATGATTTCTTTCCTTTAAAAAAATTCTACGGGTAAAAGAGATTCATCCTATTTCTAAATATTTTTTTCTTTTACAAAAAGCAATTAATCAAGAGTAAATTACACTGAAAGCCATAAGAATGATGGAGAAAACCCGTAAAAATCACTGATTTTTTAGTTGCATACCACTTTAACCTTTCTTAATAGCTTAATTTTTTACTCGTAATTTTTTACGATTGTCCCATTTGATCCCAAAAGGAATCACTCAACAGTAGCTACTGTTTACGTTCATTTTGCCAAAAAGGGTCAAAAGTCAGATTTTTCAGATTTGTCAAAAAACATTATATTTTTAAATACAATTTCACGATACATAAAATATATTTTGTAAATAATTTATTTCAGAAAATAACTGCTTAAATCAACTATAATAATCAAAATATGAATTCTCATTTGTTCAAAAAGAAAACAATAAATACAAAACAATGTTACTCAAATCACAGCCCTCCCCCCTCTGTATAAGTTAATAAATGCGTATTAGAATACACCGACCATTCTAATCTCAATAAAGGTCTACTTTAAAATTTATATCAAAACAAAGCTACAAGATTTTTGCAGCCCCCCTCGGCCTCCTCGTGCTTTCCCTGACAGAGTCTTACGCTGAAAGAGACAGCTCACACCCCCCACCGTGTCGGGCATTCAACCCAAACCCGGGTGTTGTTATACCTAAAAGCAAGTTGCGATATTAACTTTTATAATCAAGAAAATTTTAATTTTTGTACAAAAATACCATACAATTTTGTTCATTTACAGTAATTGCCCCCCCCCCGCCACATTTTCCTACTCATTAAATACTTTGCACATGAATTAGAGATCTTAAAGAATCATTCTGCCCGCTCAGAAAACATGTATGGTTTTTATAAAGGCTATGCCAAATGTGAGTCTTTCAGAACAGGACAAGTCGCCTCAAACTGAATTCAAACCCGATAAATTATTTCATGTTTCGCATATGGTTTTGAAATGCAGGACCAGGCTACCACAGATTCATCTGCTTTCAGCTGATAATACCGCCTGGTCAAAATCAAATATCAAACAAGAAACAAAGATGAGAATCTAAAGTATCGTTGTAGCCCGACCTGGGCTATTGTTGTTTCTGCCTTCTGTGCCAAGGACATAGTCTAAAAAATTCTTGGGACGAAACGAGGGATAAGGTTGCATGACTTTGCATCCAATATCGAAAAACTGTCATTTAAGAACAAAATCTCAGCTCTGGTCAGCTTTTGGCATGAGTCCAGGAGGTAATTACCAGACATGCTTTTAAGCAGAGTTGTTCCTAGGGTTGGTGGCACCAGGGGAAAAATTAATTTAGTCTGAAAATTCGTTTACTAACATTTTCTGACCTAAAAATGAGATCTATATAAATTACGAATTGGTAAAATCCTTTACTGATATTTATTCCTTAAAATCTTAATTTATTTTGATTTTTCAAAGTTATAAAAGTGAAAACATTTTAAATAATTTTTTTTTTTTAATGTTACTTTAAAAAAAAAAAAAACATGGCTTTGTTTAGGTCCATACGCAATTTGGTATTCCGAATGAAGACGGCCGATCTGAATTCATAGGCATTCACACTGACAGAATGATGAAATCCAACAGAATTGCTCAAGATGTAAACATTGAAGTAAGTGTCTTGAAAACATTTTGAGTTCCTTTTTTTTTCTTTGTTACTTTGCCCTCTTCACACCCACGTCTTTTGCATATTACATGGAAAAAATATAAAGAATAAAAAATTATCTCATGGCAGCATTTCCAACTGATGCAAAGTTGGTTGATTTTGTTTTTGCGCGCTTATTTTTTCAAATCGACTCACTTTAAATTCTTTTTTTTTTAATAATAGCTTAGGCAAAATTGGCACGAAAAATAATTTCAGAATCTTTTCTATGTCTTACCGTCGTCTTATATCACATTTTTTTTTGTACAGGACAATTATGTATTAAGTGTAGACCTTCAGTGTCGTCATTAGAAACGTATATTAGAGGTTACTTTACCAATTAATGTTCATTTACGACAAGTTTCAGCTTGTCGCAAAGTTTCATGCTTCAAAACGAACATTCGCCTTCAAGATTTTATTTTAAAAGTAGTTTTTTTTAAATAAAATTTGGAGAGTGTTTGGTGGGTTGTGAGGGTGTATGTTAAAAAATTGTTTTATCCTGCGGGTCCCTCACCTTCAGACTATGATGGGCTCCGCGCAGGGTTAATCCGTTAGGGGGGGGGGGCTCGTGGCGGAATGGGGAACCTTGGGACCCACAAACTAGTAATAAAAGAGATAAAAATCATTTCATATATATTAAACGATTTTTTAAAAGATTAGGCGCTGTTTTCTTTAATCGGGTCGGCTATACTTTTGTGGGGGTTTTGTACTTGAATTTCGACAGACGGTATGTAACTCGCCTGAGCCTTATCGGAAAGTCGTAAGTTTAAATGTTTTGTGGACAAGATTTTTTTTTATTTATCTACTAAAAAAACTTAAGCAAATGAAAATAAAAATTGTTAACAAAAGTTGTAGATTATACAGACATCGTTTGGGGGAGGAGGGTAAAGTCTCCTCTTGAGCATCAAAATTAATAAAACGTGGCAAAAGAGCTGAAAATTTTCAGAAAAAAATTATTTTTCTTCCATACACAAGACCCTGTCTCCTCCCTAAAGAGTGTCTTTTGGGAAACAGGACTCAACAGGCCGGCCGAGCCATTTTTGTAAGGAATTCTCGAAGTGCGGCCCGTTGTCTCCGCTTTTAATCAAATCGAAATACTAGATTAGTCTGAACTAATTTCAGTAAAAGGGATAATGTCTTTAAAAACACATATTTTTTAATTTCATGATATAAGACATGGAATAATTTTGAAGATAAAAAAAACTTTTTAATTTGTGCAGTACAAAAGAAAACATATATAGGCTGCATAAGTGTATGCAGAATTGTCAGACATGTTGACTGTAATTTTGGCAGGTAATAATATTATTACGATTTTTTGTCGTTATATTTTCAAGATTAATATTATTTTCATCTTTTACTTTAAGTTAAAATAAAAATAAACAGGTTTTTTTTTTACTTAAAATACGGAACGATGTTAACAATTAAAATTAATATAATAATAGTTCTATATTCAAGGGGGGTCCCCTCATCAACACCTAACTATTTATGATTGAGTTTTCTTCTTATATATTATACAAAAAACTCTATTGTATTTTATGTTTTGCAGATATGAAACCTTCGCATGTTGGGGTTATAGTTATTTTAAAAGCTATGAAGAAGTACTCTTTAATTTATGATCAAGATGTTTTGGACTTTATGTATGTTATGAGTCCCGTGAATTTTTAGTTTTAACTGGATAACAGCAAGGTTGAAACTGGATACAACTGAAAATAATACAAAGTATCTCTTATTTAGATTTTAAGTGCAGTAAGGTATTTACCACAAGCAAAACTCTAAGAAACAAAATGTTCTATGTTTTGTCCTGTTGCATTGCATTTTATCTTCTTTTTTTTGAAGAATAACAATGATAATAATGCTAATGCTAATAAAACCTCACTGCAGAACTAAGCCACCCGAGGTCAGCATAGCTACGAACACACCTCCTCCAGTCCACTTTATTGAAGGTCCCCCTCTCTAATCCTCACTGAAAAGTCTAATTTTATTTGGTTTACACTCCTACCCCAGTCGGGCATGAACTGCTTGCCTTTATATCATTTATCAAAGTTAAAAATTATAATAACTTTATTACAATTAGAAACCAAAAAAAAAAATTATAGCTTGTAATAATATACGGTTTAATATAGTTTTGAAAATCCGGTACTTTGTAATTTGAAGAAGATAATAGACATTTTTTAAGTTACCTATAATCATTGTTTTGGTGTATAATCATGATTATAGCCTATGGTGGCCAAATGGAGACGTGATGCTTTTGAGGTATAGGGCTCAACTGTTATTCAGTGAAATTATGCGATAACCAATTGGATTAGAGCTTTCAAACGAATATATACATAGCCTCCCAGTTTCGGAGGATTAAATGGCGCACTGGTGGTCTGGTCATTTGCCCATAAACTTACGCTGAATCCAAGGAAACGTACTAGTGTTTTATGAACCTTTTATCCAGCACTACCATCGATTAAACAGTATCGATTATATACACACAAAGTTGACGCAAAAATTTGCGAAACTTTTTGTGTGTGTGTACTGCATTAATCCCTACAATGTATATTACTGCAAAAACTCATTCTAAAGGGTGATTCATTAGATAAATATGAGGGGATTTAGCACCAGACCCTCTTACATTTTGAACAGTATGTTTGAACTAATCGTCAGAATATAGTAAATTTATGTATCACTACGGATCTGAAAGTTCTTAAGGGTCAGATCTGTGTGTAAAGGTGAATTTAAATTCGACCTGAAAAAGATAACTGGGTCTAAGCCCTCCAGTTTAGTCATCTCAGTTTTCTTTTCTGGAACCGTTGAGTTCTAAGCGGGCTGTCATCTGAAAGGTCAAAAAATTATTCGAGTGAATTGATTGCCCATAATCACTAGGTAGTCCCTTGCGAGGGCTCAATTCGCGAAAATTCAGGTGTGATGGGGTGAATTTATTTTTCAGACTCTGGAGTGGGGATTATGCTTTTTCATCAGTTTTTTTACTAAAAATACAATAAAAAAGGTATTTTTTAATTCTATTCAGAGGTGCAATAATACTACATTTCAAGCTTTAGCTGTCTAATCGCTTAAGATGCTGCATATGGGGGTTTATATGTTTTTCTTTTTACAGACCCCGTCATTTTCTAGAATATAAATAAAGATCTTTTTCGTATATAAAATTAACCTTTCGGGCCGAAATTTTTGGTTTTCTTTATGAAAGCCAGAGTTAGTAAATCAGATTGACAAAATATCACATTTTCATTTATTTCTTCCGTTCTAAAATAAAAAGAATTAACATTCACTTTTGAATCACTTGAATTACTCTTTGAATCATCTTGCTTTTATGATCATCAATTTTTGTGAGCAATACATCTGAAAATACTGTTATTTATTTATTGGATTGCCTTTTTTCCTTCATTTTGCTTTTTCAAATATTAATAATTCTAGACAATTTGGAAGTGGAAGTTCTAAGTCTTGCCTGTTTGGAGTTGTTGAGGAAGGGACAGCCACTTTCATATATGTAATAATTCGAACAAGAACAAAAGATATATTAACGTAAATGAATACATTAATCTTAAAACGAGTGAAACTTAAATTGAATATTCAAATAAAGCTTAAATCGAATAAAGATAACAACACGCAAGTTTGGGTGTTACCTCACTTCAAAAGCCTCAAACAAATTGCGTCATTGGCCCTTTACTTAAAACGAGTTATATTACATGTTTATTTTTGTACTTAGTATTGAAAATAAATATCAAAACTACACTAAAATATAAAATTGATGGACTTTCAGCTTTTAATATCATTATGCATAAAATGTTAAGTTTATTTTATTAGTTCTTTCCAAGATTGTTCAAGACAAATATAGTTTTACTACAAACTAAATTTAGATATTCTCCCCATCTTTAACTGTAAAAACCTAAAGCTTGCTTCGTCATTGGCGCTTTAGTTAAAAAGAACTATATTGCAAATTTATTTTTTAAAGTTATAACACAATATAAAATGAAAATGAAAATAAACGTGAAAAGAAAATATTGAACAGATTTATATTAAAACAGTTATTATAAGTAAACATATAATATTCTATTTGATGTTCTTTACAATTTCTAATACTGTTCTAGTCTTTGCTCTTTTTCATTAAAGCTGTGGACGTCAGTTTATTTGCAGAGTGCTTCAGATGGAAAGTGGGGCACAGCAAGAGTAATTGCCTAATATGAGTCTCCACAGTTTTACATAGTTGAGAAAGATTGCTGAAGTTCTTTTTTAGTTGAAATGAAACTTTTTCGTTTTTAGCTAAAAAGTAGTTTAGCTTATTTCTGCTATCTTGAAAAGAGGTCACTTTAAAAAAATAAAACCGTCTTGCATGAATTGAGGGCCAAAACATGCTTTCGGAAGGTATGCCAAGCTTCTATATTAACCCTCTTCTGATTTCTTGCTCTTAGAAATTTGCCTACTTGACAGGTCTTTTTTACCTATTGAAATTTTGACAAAGCACTATTGCTAGTGCTCACCAATTTTCAATTTACCTAGAAACATATTTTTTAAAAAATACTTTCTGGTATACTATTTTTATAGGATAATAAATTAACAACAGAGGATGATTAACTGTCAGACTTGAAAAATTGTTTTCCTCATAACGATTCTCAATAAGTATCCCTATTGTCCGAAACCAAGAACTCTTAAAAATAGATTCAGATTAAAACAAAAGTACATCATTAGAACCACCTTTCTGACGCCCTGCTATGTAATGAATCTTATCATAATGTTATTACAACTATTTACTATAAAAAATTACTTGTCAGGTTTTTTCCTTGGTAACTTAATAACATAACTCATTTTGTATTTATAATTATTGTTTTATAATTTAATTCTATTAAAAAAAATGAGTAAAATTCTAATTTAAGAAATAAATCTATATAAAACTTATAAAAACTGGAGGAGAAATAATATTAATGGGGCACAAAGAAAAGAAAAAAAAGTTAGAAAAAAAAATTACTTTACCATCGTGGATGCTTCAATTCCTCCCCCCCCCCCAGGGATCTAGATTCTGCGGAAGGGGTTGACACTCCCTCCGTTAAAACGGCTTCATGTTTCCTTATATTTTATTTTTCTTTATTATTTACAGGTATTTTTTAAAATTTATTGAGTAAGTTTCAATTGCAATATAATTGAAGACCTGGAGTGCTTTCCAATTATTCGTCTCTCCTCTCTCTCTCTCTCTCTTTTTCTCTCTTTTTCTCTCTCTCTCCCTCTCTTGATATATGTCTTTTATCTCCCCTAAATTCATGTTCATGTTCTTTTCTTGGCTAAATTAAGGAGCTGAGCATTTAGTTTTTGCAACTAACTTGGTGTAAGCTTGTACTGATGACTTTTTTTTGTGCAATGTCCAGAAGTTTGACATAAAAATTCATTGTAACAGACATGACTTCTTGTAATCTAAAGTTAAAATGAGAAACAAGGGTTATTAAACATAATTTAGTTTTATTCTCTTTAGAATTGTTGCATATTTCTCAATTTTCTCCCTTCTTGATGTTTGAAAAGAAATAGAACCCTTTACTTTTTTTTCAATAAATTAAATTTTTGATCAACTATCAAAAAAAAAATTTAATTCTAATCAAAGCTCTTCTTCTCCTTGTACAGCTTCTGCTCCTTGTCCAAAAAATTGCATCATGGGTCGATAAACAAAAACAATATTAGAGACATTTTATTCACTTTTTATCTTAATAAATATTGAAAAGCTTATTTAGGTAAAACTTTATTATTCCGTATTCTTATATCTTATCATGTACTTATTACTTGCTGTTCCTAGAGTCAGTAATCACTTAAGGAACGCTGCTAAAAAGTTTGAGACAGTTGGGATTGTGATCTTGCTCAAAATCATAGTTCTGTACTACTCGTATTGTTTTTATGTTAAAAAAAGAAGAACTGTATCTTTAAGATAAGTAATATATACGTCTATATTAATAGAATAATAATTATAAAATATACAAATATTTTAATATGTTAAATGATTAATAAAAAGTTTCGTATATTATAATTTTGGTCTCAAAGCAATACAATTTAATAAATAAAAATAAATTTGAACAAACAATTAATATTTAAATAATTAGCAAAGATGTGAAATATCATATTTGGGAATATGAAGGGAAGGGGTAATATTGTCATAAGTCATCAGCTAGTAATGACACACGTTTGAAGCTGATTGACTAAGTTGAAGGGTCAGACTCTCACTGACTTCTATTAGGAGGAGGAGTTTTAATTATTTCAATTTTATCATTAGTGTATAATGGTTTACACCTCTTTGGAGTTCAACTGTTTTCCACCAACACCTTAATATCCAAATAAATGAGTTAGATTATGAATTTTAAATGAACGGTTGAGTCTCAGTTTGTCCTGGGGACCTCTTGTGACCCAGGTCACTGTCTTTTTTACCAATTCCCGCTCAAGGGTGTTCTAAGCCGCGTCGTTGGGGGGGGATCGAAATAACGTAAATTATGTGTTCCAACGTGTAGGAATAAATACGACATTTTAGGCGAATATGAAAAATTTAGGCCTAGAGTTTTGTCTGCGGTGAAATCTGTATCTCAGTCGTTCCTGAGATAACAATTAGGCACTATTCTCTAACCTTCAGGAGCACGAGTGTTTTGTTTTTGTTCAGCCACCTGCTGACACTTTTATGGATAGCTTCACAAAAATGACAGTAAAAGTTTTTTGAAATATTGAAGTTACAGCATTTTCACATTTAACTTAGTATATGCTGGCTGTTTCGCTGAAATTTCTATATAAATTCACTTACAAATACCTGAGTGACTCTCAAAAGATTGATTCAGTTGGAAAGGTTATCTTACTGGTCGAAGAATCCAAATCCTGGGATTAGGACTCGTTACAGCATTGCATTTGTGCGGCTATTGGTCTGTACTACTAAAATCATAGAAGTGTAATTATAAAACAATCCAATATTTCAAATATTTAGTATATATATATATATATATATATATATATATATATATATATATATATATATATATATATATATATATATATATATATATATATATATATATATATATATATATATATATATATATATATATATATATATATATATATATATATATATATATATATAAATAAATATTATTCATGCAGAAAAATGAATTGCCAAAGCTATATTTTCAGTTCCCAATATTTTGTTTCTATTCACGAGACAATGACCCCCCTCCCCCTAAAAAAAATACAGTTTGACTCGTAATAAGGAAATACCGGCTTATAAACAAAATTTTTATGAGTTTTTTTTTAATTTTTACGATATAAAGGTAAAATATATTTAGTTTAATATTAATTGGCATATAAGGATTCTATGGAAGGTGTGATTTTTAGAAGAGGCTCATTTGATTTGAAATGTATAGTTCTAGTTCATGTTTAAGTGTCAAAAATGCTGGAGAGCAACAAGCCCCCCTCCTTGACATATTCTATTGACAAAACTTATTTGATTTACCGTGTGAGTTAGCAATTGTGTTACAAAGAGTACAAATAAAATATAACAGTGTCAGTAGTGAGGACGCGATCCCCCAGAGGCCATTGGCAAAGATTTTAAGTTTGACGGGGGCATATAAGGTTTTTCTTATGGAACGGGTAGTCGTATAAACTTTGGATCAGATTTAGCTCACTTGATTGGAAGTTGAAATTTTTCTGAGGGGTCAGGGAGTTATGTCTTTATGGATGTAAAACTCCCCACAGTCCTCAAGGTTAAGCACGTCTTTCATTGTTTACACCTGTGCATTGTTGACAATGCACATTCCATTCAATCTTGTCAGTAAAGTGCAAATTATGTTCTAGCAGTTAGAAAACATTTGGGATTTTGAACATTACTCATATAAATTTCTTCTCGTTTGAGTTTTAGTCTGTTATTTAATGTAATTTTTAATGGGGTTGTGTTTCTTTTATTTATAGATACTGATTTTTTGAAGTTTTATTCTTTGAATATTACATGAGTATATTTTTATTCATTTTTGATTTAATTTAGTTCTTTCCTTTTTTTCTATAAATCTATTTTTTGGAAAAAGTTTCTTTCATTAATTTTTGTTTAATTTATAGTCCATGTTCAGTGAAAAACAAAATAACAGTTTTAATCTTTCAGGTTTTCATTTAAGAATTTATTGTTGAGACTGCAATTTATATGATAGAAAGACATTTTCAGAAATTTTTATAAACATCAAGTCTTGAAAATCATGACACCAATAGTATTTTTTAATTTAATCACGCATATCCTCTAGCTAAATGATAAAGAATAGTCAATGAAACTCTCAAAAAATTATATCTGCTCCTATGCATAATTGACAAAATTAAAATTTTTTATTAAGTAAGCTTATTTTTAAAAAAAGATATAAAATAAATGTGGAGTAAAAAAGAAAAAAAAATAATTTTAGTAGCTAGTAAATAAAAAAAAAAACACACCATAAATAACATAACATTATTTATAAATCTCTAATCTGGGAAAAATTGAGTGAGGGGGTCACTGGCACATATCTACCTTGGAGTATTAGTCCTCAGGTCCTTGGCGATGCTTTAAAGCAGCAGTAGAGGGTGAATAAGTCCAGAATGAGAAAAAATATTTTGATTTCTCTACAACCTTTGTAAATATCGCATGAATTTACAATATTTAAAATAACCTGTCCTTAGCTGAAAACAGTTTTTTTGCACATTAAATAATTCACACTGGAAAGACAAAGAATTGTTTGAGAACAAAAACTTTGGTAAAGTATACAAAATCTTCAACGGCTGTACCTCCCTCGATCAGGCGAGATTTTACTATATGAGAAGTAAATACACTACAGCGCACTAGGAATCAGAGACGAGAATGTAGTTGAAAGATAATCAGAGAAGGACATAAAAAGACATTTCAACTTTGATACACATTTCAGTAGAATTGTACCCCACTGTAAAGAAAGAGCAGGGTTAGAAGTATTAAAACACCGGAACTCGCATATTGAAGCATTTACAGAAAGCCCAATCATACTCAAGGCATTAATCAGAACAGTTTTGCTAATTGTGGAGGCATGAATTAATATGACTAGCTCGCAGAACATCATCAGCATAGGCACTGTGACTAACAGAACTATGTTCTAAAAAAGATGCACTTGACAGCAGTGATAGTAAGTAGATAGCAGAGGTTGATCTTTCTTACTAAATATTGTGCAGGACACATAAAAAAAAATTCAGATTGGTCCCTTTACACGTGTAGTTAGTGAGAGATTTGTATAGATTTGTTGCTGCTTTTGCTCCTTGTGCTGATGAATTGTGCCGAAGACGAAAACTGCTTTGATATTAAGATTAATAAATATACAGTAAATATAAGATTATCCACAATAGATACTAGACAATATTATTTTTTTGAGCTTTTCTCAAAACTTTATTTCAGTACTTGTAGCACCTTTTGAGGTAATATATTCTCTCAAAATACCACTTCATGTTGATTCTCTCATTCACTAGTTAAGTTTGTTGTTTTTTTTTTGTTACTAATGTTATGAAACTATTTTATTAAAATTAAATTTTTTCAATTATAAAATGAATTTAATGACTGAAAAAAAATATTTTTTAAAGATATATGTAATAATTTATTGTCTTTTTATATTTAATAGTTAGTAATTACAGTTATTCTAAATAAACTTGTTTTTTTTAATTTCGAAGAAAAAAAAAGATGAAACCTCTCCAAAATTGTTGTCTGAATAGTAAAAACGTAACAAAAATGGATATAAACAAATTTTTTATACGTTTTTTAGGTTTTTGAAGTGGGGCTTTTGAAGAGTTGTAACTACAAAACATAAACCAGTTGATTTTTAGCTAAGAAAAATGACACGTTTACAGTAGGTAATTGAACTGACCTCATAAAAAGTTATTTGAAATGTAATTTTAAATATCAATAGTCAACAAAGTTTACTTGTAAAACGAGACTCAACATTTTTACTCTCTAGCAGGGATAAAAAACCGCTTTTTCAAACAATCTACACAAACATTTTAAAAAGTATATGGAGACATCACAACACCTTGCCTGACTCCCATATTTACTGAGATAGGTTCAGAGACATTTGACATCCATTTTTAGTAAACAAACTAATTGTAATACCAGTACTGTATAAATGTTACCAAAGAGTAATTAATTCCTGCTGTAACTAAGCAGTTAAGTGCTTTAGCGTGTACAACGTTGTAATAACGTGTCTGAGATTAAACCAGATAAAAAAAAAAATGGCCTTTTTTGAATTTTGGCCGATATTCGCCGCGAACACATTTTATTAGGGGATTTAGAACACCACAACCTGGCTCTGAAACCGACTTGATAGTCTATAAAATTACATTCAATCAAAACTTCAGGCAAGACATCATACTTAAACAGCTTGTTCGTGAAGCAGGGCGCTGTAATTGGTCATTAACTGAAACACATATCTATGTCCTGTACTTTGTTTCAAACTGACTTAACGGTTCCTGAAAGAAAAATATCTGTAACTAGGACTGGGCTAAACAAATCTAGACTAGGAGCTGAATGTCTGTTCACAATAATTGACTCTTATTGGTAAAGTGATTCACATAAAAATCACTGATTTGATAATTGAATCGGTAGCAGGCACACGCTGGTTGTTAATATTGACCGTGAATCAAGAATTCCAATCTGAAGAGCCATCCACACGGGTCAGGCAGGCCTGATACAAAGAAGATATTAACTGACTTATTAAATACTGCTTGATTTCGAATACTTGACCAGACTTGGGCCAATTCCAGGCACTAAACAAGCAACTCCTTAACGTCGCGTGTTGACAAGATTTTTTAACGTCTTGGCACGCATCCAATACTGGTTTTCTGGTTGTACCTCGTTACATAGGATCTGGAAATATAGCATCTGACTTTAAGCACTCCACACTCAAGTCATTTCAACAATGTAAATGGATTTTAGCTGTCTATGACATAACAGAGGTTTGTAAAAAAGGTAAAGGTATTTTCAGGCTTGAAAATAAGGGATCAATAACATACAAATAAAATTCGGAATATAGTTATGTACAAGTTGGTTTATCAAACTATTTATTTTGATCAAAAAATGTTTTTAAACAAGTAGAGCAGACGACTCCATTTTACACGCTCCCTGATTTTTTACATTTCGATTTTCTTTAAAGACAATTTATTATTTTATTGCTGACCTGGACGAAGCCCTACTTATACCGTCATTTTCCTTACAAATGTCACGGTGCAATTTTGTATTAGGAGTAGAGGCAAAAAAAGACAACCAGCCCCTTGGCTGGCTGTAAACTAGTCATTCTGTTAGAGATAAATAGTAATTACCTAGTTCTTTGGGTAAATGTCTACAAAATCATATTATTGAGTTATGAATAAAGTGAACACACCTTTTTTGCCTTTTTTTTATGCTGATAACGAATATAGACCTAATAATTTCTATCTGAAATGAATTTCTGATAGAAATGTTTATTATATTCGTAATCAGCTTAAAAAGGCATCGAATGGTTTATTCAATTTATTCCTAACTCAATAAAATGTTTTGTATATATTGACCATGTATTTCTACATTAGAGGGGGTGGGGGTAAAGTTTAAGCTTTTCTCCCATTTACATCAGAAACCAAATTTGCCATCCCCCCCCCTAGTTTATAAATATATACCCTTACTGGGCATATTTAGGGGGGGGGTCGAAATTAATTTCCAATATAAATGATTATTATATTTTGAATAATCATAAAAAAAGGCATCACTGGTTAGTACTATAGGCCTATTAACTTTAGGCGTACGTCAATAGTCAGAATATGATTTGGTATAAATTTACCATTCTTAGTATCTTCAGTAAATGTAGCCTATAGGCTAGTTGTTTGCCTCTTCTGACATAATTTAGGCTAATAAGTGAATAAAAGCTGCAGGCCTAGGCTATGCTGTTTCTATGGTTAACCTATATAGCCTAGTAATGGAGTACATACCCCCACCCTAGGCCTATTAATGTGCAAATATAGGTAAATATTTACCAAACCATATTATTGACTTATGAATAAAGTGAATATACCACTAAATGCCTTCCTTTATGCTCTTGGTAAAATTCTACTTTAGCTACTTTTGGCTCTCTTAGAAAGGAGTTGGGTTAGGATAGCCTAATAAAAATTTCAGGGATGGGTTACTTTAGCCTGTAGACCCATCCCTGGAAGTTTCATTTTCCTAAACTAACCCCATTCCAAGATAGCCAAAAGTAGCTAAAGTAGAATTTGGTCAATAGGCCTATCTACCAAATCATATTATTGAGTTAGGACTAAAGTGAATACACCATTCAATGCCTTTTTTTATGCTGATTAAAAATATAATAATCATTTCTATCGGAAATGAATTCCAGCCCCCCCCCCCTATATATGCCAATTCAGGGTTAGGTTAGGTTTAGCCTATATAGGGGGGGGGGGGCTGAAATTCATTTCCGATAGAAATGCTTATTAAATTTGTAATCAGCATAAAAAAAGGCATTGAATGGTAGCTATTCACTTTATTCCTAACTCAATAATATGATTTGGTAGATATTGACCAAATTGCTTACCCTATGGTTCTGAAAATAAAAATTATCCCTAAAAAGAACTGCTGACACTTACAGCTCTCAAATGATACTAGGTTTTCGAAAATTTTTGCTATTTTTGATATTTTACTAAAAGATACAAATATAAGCATAAACTTAAAATTAATGCATGAAATATTTTTTTTCACAGAATTTTTCATTAAGCTTATAGTTTCTAAATTTATCATGTTCTGTTGCTTGCATAAGATGATCTTGAGGGTTTAATTATCCTATGCCCCTCTTTATTTTGTTCTTTAAAAATGAACAATTTTTTTCCATTCCGTCTTAGCTTGTCATGTGAAGATGTAGATACTTTTATTTTTGCTTTTAATTATTCTTCCTATTACCTGGTGGACTGTAGAAAGGGTTAAAAACGTTAATGGAGTTTTCATCACCATGTAAAGATGCATTAAATTTGCACTAAATTGTCAGCACAGAACTGTTTTCAATACTGTCATCTAATTAAACTTAATTTGACCAAACTTGCAAAAAAGGTCGCTCTATAAGACGCTCTTCATGACATCTACTCTCTTGAATTTTTCACATGTCTAGGGCGGATCCAGGATTTTTTTTGGGGGGGGGCTTACTAATTTTTGACTTTTGGGGGGGGGGTTACTAATTTTGACTCAGTTTTTGACTAATTTTACTGATTTTTACTTAGGTTTTACTAATTTTCAGATTATTTTCAACTTGGTCTAAAATTTTTTGGGGGGGAGGGGTTCAAACTGGGTACCCCCCCCCCCCGGGATACAGCCTTTTCACATTTCAATAATAAATTTAAGACTTAGTGCTGACACAAAATATAAAATATTTGTAATTTGTATTTCAAAATAATGACAAAATATTTATTATAATACATTTGTGAAGTTTTTTTCTCTCAGGGACAACAATAATTTTCAAAAATATTTTAAAAATGATAAAACCCTTCTTCTTTACCTTACCCCCCCCCCATCCCATCCTTTTTGTGGAAATATGTAGCCCAAATTATATATTTCTTGAGTGGTTTCATGTTGGGTTAAGATTCAAAATCAAATCTGAATTATCTTATTTTGCACTTCAGAGTAAAATAAGGTTCATTGGATATAAAACATTTATATCCAAGATACAGATTGGATCTTGGATATAATCCGATCTTGGAGATCGGAGTTTCTACTTTGAACGATCTATCCTCTTAGAGGGATTTCTGACTTGGTTAGGGATTTATAATCTTGTTTTTTTTTTTCCTCATCGTTATCGTAAATGGGTTAGATTTTATGGTGATTTTGAACATCATTGTTGTATAACTGTTATTTTTTGTTTTCTAAATTCAAATTTACAGGGTTTGCGGATAAAAGAAAGAGCTTCTTTCCATTGGATTAAGTATTTCAGAAGTCATTCTTAAAGAACTGGGAGAAAATTCATAAGTTATCTATATTTATTACTACAATGCAAACCTTCATCTGTAACCAACCAAGCGGATTTGAAAATATCCAAAAATATATTTACGAAAATGCGTTAAGTCCTAAAGTTTAGAGGACTGGTGTCCACATAACCTCCTGTTTCAGCTGCAAGTATAATTATTGGACTACTGAGGATACCTTAAAGATGGTTTGGTTTCAAAACTGCTGAAACAGTTTTTTGGCCAACTCCAGAATGTTTTTGGCAAGACCCTCAAACGGACTCATCTTCTTAGAATAAAAGAAAAAAAGTATAACTAAAACATATATAAATAACATCGTAAAAAAAAAAAATTCAATATTTTATTTTTGAAGTTTGTTCTTATATTAATAGATTGCCTCCTAAGGTTTTTAAAAAACCGATTAAAAATCGCACCAGTTGTAATAGTAGTTGTAATAGTAGTAGTAATAGTAGTATGCACATAGTGCCTTTTTGTTAGTTCAATACTCCCCAAAATATTAAAATCG